>NC_090023.1:171155005-171455005 GCF_037176765.1 Anolis sagrei
AGAGCGTGGCCAACATATAGAGATATACTAGTGAGGAATACTATGGAAATTAAATCCTTCCAGCAAATGAAAGAAATAAATGGTAATTTGACGTGGTTACACTACTTGCAAATGAAAGAATATATCAAGCAAGACAATAAGATAGGCTTCGCCTGGGAAGAGTCAACTTGGGACAAAATATTAAAGACGAATAAGAAAGTAATTTCAGTTATTTATAATACACTATTAACCTGGCTAACGGAGTGCGAGCAAGTGAAAACATGTATGATAAAATGGGCCGAAAACATAAGAAGACCTATTCAATTTAGGGAGTGGGAGCAGATGTGGAACAAAAAATTGAAATATGTATATGCAACAGATTTAAAAGAAAACTGGATAAAAATGTTCCACAGATGGTACACCACTCCTAAGAAATTATCTTTAATGAACAAGAATACTTCTGATAAATGTTGGAAGGGTTGCCATCAAACAGGTACTTTTTATCATATGTGGTGGACGTGTAAAGAAATAGAGAAGTATTGGACGAAAAAGTACATGAAGAGCTACAAAAAATTTTGAAGAGAGTTTTTAAGAAGAAACCAGAATATTATCTATTGGGATTTACAGATTTGGAATTACAATTAGATGAGAACGAAGGTAGACTATTTACCTATGCTACAACAGCGGCGAGAATATTATTGGCGAAGTTTTGGAAACAGGAAAATATCCCTACCACTGAAGAGTGGTTAGGGAAATTAAGAGAAATAAGAGAAATGGACGAATTAACTTTTTTCTTGAAAAAGAATACCAGGAACCCGATAAAGAGGACAGATTGGACTCTATATGAAAATTACGAAAAGGAAATAAATAAATAAGAGAAATACTATGAAGTGGATATAATGGAAATATCATTGAGGACACAACACCTGATGGAGAGATGGAAGTCAATTTTTATTTTATACTTTTTTTCTTTTTTTCTTCCCCCCCCCCCCTTTTTTTTTCTCTTTATTTTGTGTGGCTTTTATATTTTTGTATTTTTTGGGTGGACTTGGGGGTAGGGGGATGTATTTCTTACTTTTTTCCTTTTTTCCTACTTTCCTATCATCTTTTTTAATATTCTCCCTCTTTCGATGTTATTTTTAAAACCTTAATAAAAACTATTATAAAAAAAGAAAAAGAAAACATACCCACTTACCCCCAGAGTCCCAAGAGAGCACATAAGTATAAAGAGAGGCGGTTTCTCAGTAATAAACGTGCTACCTTCTGCTATATATGAAACCTAGGGCATAAAACCTTGATTAAATGTACACACTATCTAACATGGGAAGGGTATTTGTTGTTGTTAGTGTCTTGACAAATTGACCAAGGCTTAACCCTTATTATCCAGTCTGGTGTCCTTGTCCTTAGCAAAACTATAAGTTACTATCTTTTATGGGGGGGGGGGGGTCATGTTCAACTTCAGGAAGATGATTAAGGTATAAGAAGTCCACCACTATTAAGTCACAGTCAAGCATGCCTTAGGAGAAGCCTGTAAACCAGTGTTTCTCAACCTGGGGGTCGGGACCCCTGGAGGGGTCATGAGGGGGTGTCAGAGGGGTCGCCAAAGACCACCAGAAAACACAGTATTTTCTGTTGGTCATGGGGGTTCTATGTGGGAAGTTTGGCCCAATTCTAACCTTGGCGGGGTTCAGAATGTTCTTTGACTGTAGGTGAATGATAAATCCCAGCAACTACAACTCCCAAATGTCAAGTCTATTTTCCCTAAACTCCACCAGAATCCACATTTGGACATACTGATTTTCATGCCAAGTTTGATCCAGATTCATCATTGTTTTGAGTCCACTGTGCTCTCGAGATGTAGGTGAACTACAATTCCAAAACGCAAGGTCTATGTTCCCCAAGCCTCTCCAGTATTTTCTGTTGGTCATGGGAGTTCTGTGTGCCAAGTTTGATTCAATTTTATCATTGGTGGAGTTCAGAAAGCTCTTTGATTGTAGGTGAACTATAAATCCCAGAAACTACAACTCCCAAATGATGGAATCAATCCCCCCAAATCCCACCAGTATTTGAATTTGGGTGTATCGGGTCTTTGTGCCAAATTTGGTCCAAAGGATATACATCCTGCATATCAGATATTGACATTACGATTAATAACAGTAGCAAAATTATAGTTGTGAAGTAGTAATGAAAATAATTTTATGGTTGGGGGTCACCACAACATAAGGAACTGTTTTAAGGGGTCACAGCATTAGGAAGGTTGAGAACCACTGTTGTAAACGTTCACTCATATAGTTTAATGTGACAACAGACCTAGACAGGCAAAAATATCTGTAATCTAGAGACCAGAGTGGTTTCTTTCAGTGGACAGGATGGTGTTTCCTGGTATATGCTTTCCCGACATATGACTTTAATTCATGTAACTTCTTTTGTGAAGTAAGGGGCTGCATGAGGACTATTGTTTACATAAATTGCTTTAAACTTAAATTTATGGGAAGCCTTAATGCTTGTAGGCACTACTGTTTAACTTTCCAAATCAAGCATCCCAAGTTTGCTCCATCCATGTTCAACATCTATACAAATGACCAGCCACTGCCAGAAGGAACAGAGAGTTTCATCTATGCCGATGATCGTGCCATTACTGCTCAAGCAGGGAGCTTTGAGATGGTAGAACAGAAGCTCTCCGAAGCTCTAGGTGCTCTTACTGCCTATTATAGGGAAAACCAACTGATCCCTAATCCATCTAAAACACAGACATGCGCCTTTCACCTTAAGAACACACAAGCATCCCGAGCTCTGAGGATTACCTGGGAAGGGATCCCACTGGAGCATTGCAACACACCCAAATACCTGGGAGTCACTTTGGACCGTGCTCTGACCTACAAGAAGCACTGCCTGAACATCAAGCAAAAAGTGGGTGCTAGAAACAACATCATACGAAAGCTGACTGGCACAACCTGGGGATCACAACCAGACACAGTGAAGACATCTGCCCTTGCGCTATGCTACTCTGCTGCTGAGTATGCATGCCCAGTGTGGAACATATCTCACCACACTAAAACAGTAGATGTGGCTCTTAATGAGACATGCCGCATTATCACAGGGTGTCTGCGCCCCACACCACTGGAGAAATTACACTGCTTAGCCGGTATTGCACCACCTGACATCCGCCGGGAAGTGAAAGGACCAAGGCAGAGACATCTCCAGCTCATCCCTTGTTTGGGTATCAGCCAGCACGTCAACGACTTAAATCAAGACATAGTTTTCTTAGATCACATTGGTTAGACCACATCTGGAATATTGTGTCCAATTCTGGGCACCACAATTCAAGAGAGATATTGACAAGCTGGAATGTGTCCAGAGGAGGGCGACTAAAATGATCAAGGGTCTGGAGAACAAGCCCTATGAGGAGCGGCTTAGGGAACTGGGCATGTTTAGCCTGAAGAAGAGAAGGCTGAGAGGAGATATGATAGCCATGTATAAATATGTGAGAGGAAGCCACAGGGAGGAGGGAGCAAGCTTGTTTTCTGCTTCCTTGGAGACTAGGACGCGGAACAATGGCTTCAAACTACAAGAGAGGAGATTCCATCTGAACATTAGGAAGAACTTCCTGACTGTGAGAGCCGTTCAGCAGTGGAACTCTCTGCCCGGAGTGTGGTGGAGGCTCCTTCTTTGGAAGCTTTTAAGCAGAGGCTGGATGGCCATTTGTCAGGGGTGATTTGAATGCAATATTCCTGCTTCTTGGCAGGGGGTTGGACTGGATGGCCCATGAGGTCTCTTCCAACTCTTTGATTCTATGATTCTATGATCTACAGAGACATTCGCTGGAACACCCCAGCAAGCGAGAGTCCAAAAGTGGCAGGCCCAAACCCAGCACCTCAATCCATGGGTGATACCAGATGAGAGACTCCCCCCTGGGCACACAGAAGACCGGGCGACTTGGAAGGCACTGAACAGACTGTGCTCTAGCACCACAAGATGCAGAGCCAATCTTAAGAAATGGGGCTACAGGGTGGAATCCTCGGCATGCGAGTGCGGAGAAGAACAAACCACAGACCACCTGCTGCGGTGCAGCCTGAGCCCTGCCACATGCATAATGGAGGACCTTCTTGTGGCAACACCAGAGGCACTCCAAGTGGCCAGATACTGGTCAAAGGACATTTAATCAACTACCAAGTTTGCAAAATCTGTGTGTGTTTTTTTCTTTTTAATCTGTGTGTTTGTTTTGTTCTGTTAGAATTGTAACACAATGGTATGGTTGCTGATGACACGATAAATAAATAAATCCCAAGTTTAGAAAAAATGCAGTATATCTATATTTATTTACTCCTGGCATTTCAGGGACTTTTCCATTGCTTTCAAGTGAGTTATTTTCAGAGCAGCATTGTTTCTAAATCCCAGGCAGTTAGTCTGAAATTTAAATAATTGCACGGTCATTAAATTTTATACAAAAACGGAATTGACTCTAAAAAAAGCAGCTGCTATGTTATCATGATCAGAGCAAAAGCAAAGCCTTCATTCATCACAGCAAAGTTACATTGTTGAAGAACATAATTCACAATTATTATGCCTTTTTTTTCTTTGTCCCTGAATGATTAAGAAGAATGTGTTTTCAGACAAAGAGGTTTTAATTCAGCAAAGCAGATGGGAGTGTGCAGTAAGTAACGTTTTTATCCAAAAGCTTTTTTCACCAGGGCAGGCTTTTGGATACAGAAGCTAGAGAAATCCATAGCTGATCTCCTCCCAAGACAGTCAAAGTTGCATCTTAATGACCGAGAATCAGATGCCATAACATTTTGAGTGTGGGGACACACGTAGGACTATTTATGTTCAGTGCTCTTTGAGAAAGTATCCTTTCGGTCAACCGCATTGCCTTGGTTTGTTTCTCTTGCAGATAAATCAACATCTAGAATTTCTGAGTTTGGGCCTCCACCAAGGACCCTTCGGGAGGATACCCACCAACATGCAGCAAAAACAGGTAATTATCTATGCCAGTGGTTCTCAACCTTCCTAATGCCGTGACCCCTTAATACAGTCCCTCATGTTGTGGTGACCCCCAACCATAATATTGTTTTTGTTGCTACTTCATAACAATCATTTTACTACTGTTATAAATCATAATGTAAATATCTGATATGCAGGATGCATTTTCATTCACTGGACCAAACTGGGCACAAATACCCAATACACCCAAATGTGAATGCTAGTGGGGTTGGGGGAGGATTGATTTTGTAATTTGGGAGTTGTAGTTGTAGGGAGCCCCCGGTGGCGCAATGGGTTAAAGCACTGAGCTGCTGAGCTTGTCGATCGAAAGGTCGCAGGTTCGATTCCAGGGAGCGGCGTGAGCTTCCGCTGTCAGCCCTAGCTTCTGCCAACCTAGCAGTTCGAAAACATGCAAATGTGAGTAGATCAATAGGTACCGCTCCGGCGGGAAGGTAACGGCGCTCCATGCAGTCATGCCAGCCACATGACCTTGGAGGTGTCTATGGACAACGCTGGCTCTTTGGCTTAGAAATGGAGATGAGCACCACACCCCAGAGTCAGATATGACTGGACTTAATGTCAGGGGACTACCTTTACCTTTACCTTTAGTTGCTGGGATTCATAGTTCACTTATAATCAAAGAGCATTCTGAACTCCACCAGTGATGGATTTCAACCAAACTTGGCTCCCATGACCAATGGAAAACACCGGAAGGGTTTGAAGAGCATTGACCTTGAGTTTGGGAGTTCACCTATATCCAGAGAGCACTGTGGACTCATGCAATGGTGGATCTGGACCAAACTTGGCATGAATACTCAAAATGCCCAAATGTGAACACTGGTGGAGTCTGGGGAAAATAGATCTTGACATTTGGGAGTTGTAGTGATTTATAGTTCATTACAATCAAAGAACACTCTGAACCCCACCAACGATAGAATTGGCTCAAACTTCCCACATGGAATCCCCATGACTATCAGAAAATACTGTGTTTTCTGATGGTCTTTGGCGACCCCTCTGACACCCCTTCGCGACCCCCTCAAGGGTCCCGACCCCCAGGTTGAGAAACACTGCCCTATGGTAAGAAAAAGCAGGTTTTTCTCCTACCTATAGCTCAAAATCATGTTTGGAGGCAAATGCCCAATACTATCCCCCAGGTTGAGAAACACTGATCTATGCGTTGCACAAATTTGTTTTACAGGAACGACTTTCCTTTTTGAACAGGAATCAGGAGCTGGTTAGGAAAGTTGCTACTTTAGTTATTCCTGGGTTATAAATGTCATTTCTTAGTTGGGTCTGTCATAAAAACATGGGGAAAGTTTATTAAACTGTAAAAACATTGTTTTTTAGGGACATCCTGCAGCGTATTTTACAATAATTTTTCAATTAATATCTCATAGTCTCAACCAATTCAATATCGTTTGTGGCAGCCACAAAAGCATTTTTTCTAGAGTATAATAACTACTTTGAAAATAAGTACCACACAATTAAACAGGAAATAACACTTTCAGATCAGGAACAGAACACTTTACAAATTTTGTTACATAGTGTTACAGGCCAAAACATATGAGGGACAAACATTCTAATGCCCTTGCTGTAAATCAGGGGTTCTCAAACTAAGGCCCGCGGGCCAGATGCGGCCCTCCAAAGTCATTTACTCAGTCCCTGGTCTAAACTTTAGACTAGGGGTCCACAAACTTTTTAAACAAAGGGCCAGGTCATAGTCCCTCAAACTGTTGTAGGGCCGGAATATAATTTGGAAAAAAAAATGAATGAATTCCTATGCACAGTGCACATATATGTTATTTGTAGTGCAAAAAACACTTTAGAACAATAGCATAATTAAAATGAAGAACAATTTTAATATAAACTTATTAGTATTTCATTGGGAAGTGTAGGTCTGCTTTTGGCTGATGAGATAGGATGGTTGTTGTTATTGTGTGCTTTCAAGTCATTTCAGACTTAGGTTGACCCTGAGCGAGGGCCGGGTAAATGACCTTGGAAGGCCGTATTCGGCCCCCGGGCCGTAGTTTGAGGACCCCTGCTTTGGACTTAGGGTCACCCTAAGTCTGAAACAACTTCAAGTCACTCAATAACAACAACAACATCATCAACAACAATCTGAATTAACTTGACTATCTGATCAGTCAAAAGCAGGCCCACCATTTCCATTGAAATACTGGTAAGTTTATGTTGGTTACAATTGTTCATCATTTTAAATACTGTGTTGTTTTTTCATGTTTTTTGCAGTACAAATAATATACCGTATAGACTTGAGTATAAGCTGACCCGAATATAAGCCAAGGCACCTAATTTTACCACAAAAACTGGGAAAATGTATTGACTTGAGTATAAGCTGAGGGTGGGAAATGCAGCAGCTATTGGTAAATTTCAAAATAAAAATAGATACCAATAAAATTATATTAATTTAGGCATCAGTAAGTTAAATGTTTTTGAATATTTACATAAAACTGTAATTCAAGATAAGACTGTCCAACTCTGATTAAATCATTATTCTAACCTTCTTCAATGTAATTATGCTTACATGACCTCCAATAATAATAAATAGAGTAAAATAATAATAATAGAGTAAAATAATAAATGTAATAACAAAAATAATAAATGTAATAAATGTAATAACAATACGTGGGGTTGCCTTTGAAGACGGCCCGGAAGCTCCAACTAGTCCAACGGGCGGCAGCCATGGTATTAACAGGGGCTGGGCGCAGGGAGCACACAACTCCTCTGCTGTACCAGCTTCATTGGCTACCGATTAGCTACCGAGCCCAATTCAAAGTGCTGGTTTTGACCTTTAAAGCCCTAAACGGTTCTGGCCCTACATACCTATCCGAACGTATCTCGGCCTATCAGCCCACCAGGACCCTTAGATCTTCAGGAGAAGCCCTTCTCTCTATCCCACCTGCTTCACAGGTGCGGCTCGTGGGAACGAGAGATAGGGCCTTTTCTGCGGTGGCCCCCCGGCTTTGGAATGCCCTCCCTACTGAATTAAGATCAGCGACTTCGCTAATGGCATTTAGGAAAAAACTAAAAACCTGGATGTTTGAGCAAGTCTTCAATTGACCTTCGTCGTGATGTTTTATCTGACCATGGATTAGCAATCAAGACAACGAATTGGATGACGATTTTAACTATGAGATGTCCCGATCTGTATTGGTGGCCCAATACTGCGTATGATTTTTGTATGTATTCTTAATTTTAATTTTTATATGCTTAGTGAATTGTATTTTTAACATTGTATATTTTAACATGTTGTAAACCGCAATGAGTCGCCGCACAGGCTGAGATATTGGCGGTATACAAGCATACCAAATAAATAAATAAATAAATAAATAATAAATAGAGTAAAATAATAATAACAACAATAATAAAATAATAAATGTAATAATAATAATAACAATAACAAACTAAAATAATAAATAATATTGACTCGAGTATAAGCCAGGGGAGAATTTTTCAGCCTAAACAAAGGACTGAAAAACTAGGCTTATACTTGAGTATATACAGTATCTGCAGTGTGCACAGGAATTTGTCCATGTTTTTCTCAAAATATAGTCTGGTCCCAACAGTCTGAGGGACAGTGAACCGGCCCTCTGCTTTAAAAGTTTGAGGGTCCCTCATCTACACCATAGAAATAATGCAATTTGACTTTAATTGCAACGACTCAATGCTATAGAATGAGAGTTGCAGTTTTATAAGGTTTTTCTCATTCTATTGCCTCAGCAACCTACGAATTCCAAGATTCCATAGCATTGAATCATGGCAGGTAAATTGCATTAATTCTACAGTGTAGATGTACCCTAATATATTTTAGGTTCTCTAGCTTTTCAGATATGAAAATAGTAGCCTCTTGACTATTGTGGTAGAATAATGATGGTGAATCACTAGAAGCCTAGTTTCTCAAGTCGCTCCTGACATGACAAAACAAGCAAAAAAACAAACAAGCAAAACCTAGAAGTGGGTTGTTGTAGGTTTTTCCGGGCTGTATGGCCATGTTCTAGAGGCATTTTATCCTGACGTTTCACCTGCATCTATGGCAAGCATCCTCAGAGATAGTGAGGTCTGTTGGAAGTAGGAAAATGGGTTTATATATCTGTGGAATGAATAGGGTGGGACAAAGGACTTTTGTCTGCTGGAGCTAGGTGTGAATGTTTCAACTGACCACCTTGATTAGCATTTAATGGCTTGGAAGTGCCTGGGGAAATCTTTTGTTGAGAGGTGATTTGATGTGCCTGATTGTTTACTCTCTGTTGGATGCTGTTGTAATTTTTGAGTTTTTTTTAATACTGCTACAAGATCATTTTGAAAATGCAATGACAACGATTTCCATCTTAGGGTCCTTCCACCATGTCAGACTACACAGAGAAGCCATTGAAATACACAAGCATGTGGACAATTTCAACAGAAAGGAGGAAACCATGAAAATGAACAAAATCTGGCTATTATAAAAATTCTAAAATTACAACAGCAAAACAACAGAGAGGAAATAATTAGGGATATCTAATCACCTCTCAACAAAAGATTGCCCCAGGCACTGCCAGGCCATCAAATGCTAATCAAGGTGGTCAGCTGAAACATTCACACCTAGCTCCAACAGACAAGAGTTCTTTGTCTCACCCCGGTCATTCCACAGATATATAAACCCGTTTTCCTAGTTCTAATAGACCTTACTACTTCTGAGGATGCTTGCCATAGATGCAGGCGAACCGGCAGGAGAAAATGCCTCTTAGAACATGGTCATAAACCCCCCCAAAAAACCTACAACAACCCAACCTTAAATATGCAGATAATACTGGTAGCCAGATTTTGTTCATTTTCATTTTCAAGCCTAGGAATCTACCACATTCCACTTGTAAGATAAGCATTCACTGTGTATGTATGTCTGTTTATGTGTTTGCTGGTGTTCTCGGATTCATTCTAAGCAGTAGACACGGGACATAACATTTTCCCTACATAGTTTTTAGTGACTCCCCTGTTATCAGAAAACAAACAACTTTACTTTACAAATTCTGAGGTATATGAGCTACAATTTCTTCTTATTTTTAATTCAAACAAAACATTGGGTTCAAATTACAAGAAAGGAGATTCCGTCTGAACATTAGGAAAAGCTTCCTGACCGTAAGAGCTGTTCAGCAGTGGAACTCTCTGCCTCAGAGTGTGATGCGAGCTCCTTCCTTGGAAGCTTTTAAACAGAGGCTATTTATTTATTTATCATGTCGGGAGCAAACCAAACAGTTGTATTGCATTTTTAACAAACAAAACACAAAACACAGACAAAAAACAAACAACAGAGGCTGGATGGCCATCTATCGGGGATGTTTTGATTGTGCTTTTCTTGCATGGCAGCGGCATTAGACTAGATGGCCCATGTGGTCTCTTCCAACTGGTAATGTTGTTCATTAAGGCTAAGATGTACATAGCCAGGTGACTTTCATTCACTGGACCCAAATTTTGCACAAATACCCAATACGCCTAAATTTGAATACTGGTGGGATTGGGCAAGGAGGATTAATTTTGTCATTTGGGAGTTGTAATTGCTGGGATTTATAGTTAACCTATAATCAAAGAGCATTCTAAACTCCACCAACAATGGAATTGAACCAAGCTTGGCACACAGAATCCCCATGACCAACAGAAAATACTGGAAGGATTTGGTGGGCATTGACCTTGAGTTTTGGAGTTGTAGTTCACCTCATACAGAGAGCACTGTGGACACAAACAATGATGGCTCTGAACCAAACTTGGCACAAATACTCAATATGCCCACATGTGAACACTGGTGGAATTTGGGGAAAATAGAACTTGACATTTGAGAGTTGTAGTTGCTGGGATTTATAGTTCACCTACAGTCAAAGAGCATTCTGAGCCCCACCAGCGATAGAATTAGGCCAATCTTTCCACACAGAGCTCCCATGACCAACAGAAAATACTGTGTTTTCTGATGGTCTTTGGCAACCCCTCTGACACCTTCTCGCGATCCTCCCAGGGGTCCCGACCCCCAGGTTGAGAAACGCTGCCCTAATGGGACAAGCAAACAAACAAATAAACCCAGAACATGCTCAGTGGTTGCAGTATGCTGACTACTGTTTGGGGGAGGATACAGAAAAACAAGAAGTATGTTCTTATGTGGGGGTACTGAAAGGAATGTCCTGGAGGAAGACAAGACTGACTTGAACACTAAGCAGAAAGACTTTACATTGCAAGATTATGTTACAGCTTCCATTTGTCTGTCAGATTGTATATATTTTCATTTAGAAGTCAATGACACGGAACATGTGAGTGTTAATCTATCATATTTATAATTAATACCCATCTCGATTAATATGTATCATATTTATATTTCGTTCTCCTTGCATTTTTTCAGACTGCTGGAACTATGATGTAACAAAGCAAGAAATACTCCTGGTATGGCCACAGAAGAGCAGCTTTGTGGATCTGACTACAGCTCTTCAGGATGCAAAGTAAGTGGCTGGCCCAGAAATGTAAAAGGAAAACCAAAAGTAAAATTGAGTACCGTATTTTTCTGGTGTATGACTACTTTTAAACCCAAGAAAATCTTCTCAAAAGCCAGTGGTTGTCTTATACACAGGAGTCGTCTTATATGTGGGGGTAGTCTTATACATGGGAGTGGTCTTATACACAGGAGTGTATGGGAGTCATCTTATATGTGGGAGTAGTCTTATACGGGGGAGCCCCGGGGGAGCCCCCGGTGGTGCAGTGGGTTAAAGCACTGAGCTGCTGAGCTTGTTGATCAAAAGGTCGCAGGTTCGATTCCGGGGAGCGGCGTGAGCTTCCGCTGTCAGCCCTAGCTTCTGACAACCTAGCAGTTCGAAAACTGCAAATGTGAGTAGATCAATAGGTAACGCTCCGGCGGGAAGGTAACGGCGCTCCATGCAGTCATGCCAGCCACATGACCTTGGAGTGTCTACGGACAACGCTGGCTCTTCGGCTTAGAAATGGAGATGAGCACCACACCCCAGAGTCAGACATGACTGGACTTAATGTCAGGGGACTACCTTTACCTTTACCTAGTCTTATACGCCGGGAGTAGTCTTATAGAGCGGGTGCTGAAACTTCCAATCTATCTGTGGTTGCCACATATTTTTATTTATTTATTATTTAAACTTATATGCCGCCACTCCCCTGGGGCTCGGAACGGCTTACAAGAGTGGCTAAAATCTAACACAATTTAAAAACAATTTAAAAACAGCAATATCAAAAATCAAAGGCCTGTCGAAACAGGTATGTCTTACAAGCCCTGTGGAAAATCTGGTAAGTCCCGCAAGGCACAGACTTCAAGTGGCAGAGTATTCCAGAGTGATGGTGCCACTGTTGTAAAGGCTCTGCGTCTGGTTGCTGTTAGACGCAAGGTCTTGACACTGGGAATTTCCAAGAGATCTTGGTCCTCAGAATGGAGGGATCTCTGGGGTTGGTAAGGGGTGAGGCGGTCCCTCAGGTACATCGGCCCCAGACCATGCAAGGCCTTAAAGGTGAGTACCATCACTTTGAAAGTGATCTGGTGCTCAATTGGTAACCAATGCAGCTGTAGTAAGATTGGTGTTATGTGGCATCTCATCGGAATTCCCGCAAGAAGCCGAGCAGCTGCATTTTGTACCAACTTGAGCTTCCGGATCACCGATAGAGGAAGTCCAATATAAAGGAAGGCCAATGTAGAAGGCCAATATGGTGGGGGGGGGGGGGCTCAAAAATGGCAGTGGCCACGTCCCTGTCGTATGCAGCGACTGCATGAAAGCATTAAGGGCGATGCTGTACAAGTATGGTAGAAGAAAATCCATTCATCAGGATTCGTGGACTTAATGCACCGGGATTGTGGCGCAGCTGGCTGAGTGTCAGCTGCATTAAGCTCACTCTGACCAAAAGATCATGACTTTGAAGCCAGCCCGGGTTAGAGTGGGTTTCCAACCAATTGTGTAGCCTGTTGTCGACCTTTGCAACCCGAAAGACAGTTGCATCTGTCAAGTAGGAAAATTAGGTACCACCTTAAAGTGTGGGGAGGCTAAATTAACTAATTTATGAGGCCATAAAAAAAATACTCCAGCAAGCACTCCAGCAAAAAGCATGCGGGGAATGCGGGAGTACTTAATCAGTGTCGCAGATGGACGATGAAAGCGACAGCTCTCCTGGCGGCCAGAAAAAGTTAAATAGCCTCTGTCTATGTCTGTATATGTTGTATGTCAAATTTGGCATTGAATGTTTGCCATATATTTGTACACCTGTAGGGTGAGAAGGGCGGAATATAAAAGCTGTAAATAATAAATAAATAAATAAATAAATAAGTAATGCGGTCCCGATGGTGAGATGAAGAGGTGACTCACCGGGAAGGTGTAAGTGAAGGGCGGAACAAGATGCAGGTGTCTGGGGCACCTGGGGTATGGAAAAAAGAGATAGAGTGGCTCTGGGCCCAGAAAAACCTTTTTAACCTGTCTGGCCCGCCCTTGTATCCTATTACTGTACCTCTTCCTCTACCTCTCAGATCTTACTCTTGAAGACTGCAATGAAGCGGTGCAGGTGCGCATGTGCGAGATCTGAGAGACAGAGAAGGAGGTACAGTAATAGGAAAATTACCATATTAAAATCAAATCTGATGCTTTAAACTGATGTTTCGCCTGCATCTATGGCAAGCATCCTCAGAGGTAGTGAGGTCCTCACTTCCTCTGAGGATGCTTGCCATAGATGCAGGTGAAACGTCAGGAGAAAATGCCTCTAGAACATGGCCATATAGCCCGGAAAAACCTACAACAACCCAGTGATTCCGGCCATGAAAGCCTTCGACAATACATTGATGCTTTAACAACATTTATTTGGTGTGCGCTGGAAGAGGGGTAGTCTTATACGGCGAGTATATCCTGAACTCTATATTTTAACTAGAAAAGTTGGGGTCGTCTTATAGGCTCAGTCGTCTTATATGCCGGAATATATGGTACCTGGCATAGCCGTAAGATCAGATTTGCTCATAAGAACCTGGAAGTCATTATAGGGGTTGTCTTAGGCCCCTTCTACACTGCCATATAATTCAGATTATCAAAGCAGATAATCTGGATTATCTGATTTGAACTGGATTTTATGAGTCTACACTGCCATATAATCCAGTTCAAAGCAGATAACCCATGCTTTGCATGGCAGTGTAGAAGGGGCATTAGAAAAGCCCTCACCAATCTGGGGTTCTTTCACATGCTTTTTATGATGTAGTTCAGATTCTCTGCCCGAAAGCAGAGACTATAAATCCCAAGATTCCGTAGAATTAGTGATGCCAAATTAGTATGGAAGAGACCCCTGTTCTCTCCTGTTAGCCAGCTGAGTTTATTATGGAGGGAATTGGATTGGGAAAAGCTGAAATGGGGCCAAAATGTGACAAAAATGTGTCACAGATGCTCGCTGTACCCACAGTTTAACAATAAGTGCAAATCATACTGTTTCCCCCTATATAATAATTTTGGAAAAGAACAAGTCAGAAATGCTTGTCTGGACAGATATGCACTTCCCTGCCATAAAGGTAAAAATATGGAGTTTAATAATGTAAAATTATCTCATAATCATGCGTCTATATAAATAAAAATGTAATGTTCATTTGTGGGATTAACAGAATTCAAAAACCACTGGACGAAATGACACCAAATTTGGACACAAGACACCTAACAACCCAATGTATGTTCTTCACTCAAAAAAACTGATTTTGTCATTTGGGATTTGTAGTTGCTGGGATTTATAGTTCACCTACAATCAAAGAGCATTCTGAACCCCACCAAGGATGGAATTGAACCAAACTTGGCACATGGTTCTCTCATGACCAACAGAAAATACTGGAAGGGTTTGGTCCTTTGGTTTTGGAGTTGTAGTTCACCTACATCCAAAGATGACTGTGGACTCAAACTATGATGGATCTGGACCAAACTCTACACGGATACTCAATATGCCCAAATGTGAACACTGGTGGAGTTTGGGGGAAATAGATTCCTGACATTTGGGAGTTGTAGTTGCTGGGATTTATAGTTCACCTGCAGTCAAAGAGCATTCTGAACCCCACCAACGATAGAATTGGGCCAAACCTCCCACGCAGAACCCTCAGGTGGGCCACAGCAACCCGTGGCAGGGGACGGCTAGTACACATAGTATAACTCTTGACAAAGAAGCTCATTTTCAAAAATTCTCTCTTTATCTATTAAGCCTCCATGTTTTTCTTTTCCTCTGTTTTGCCGGAAATATTTTATTGCTTTTTTGTTATGAGTTTTATTTTATTGCTTTGTATTATTTGTTGTTATTGCTTTATTATTGATGTATTGTGGGCTCGGCCTCATGTAAGCCGCACCGAGTCCCTTAGGAGATGGTAGCAGGGTATAAATAAAGTTTTATAATAATAATAATAATATTTTTAGCAGCTTTGGCATAGGGAAGATAGTGAAGGAGAACTGGGGAAACACAGAGATTCAGTGTCAGGTCTGTAATGAACAGCATAATAAAACTTGAGATGGTAAAGAACAGGAATCTGCTTTTGCCAATCTTTCTGGAGCACTATATGTCTATCTACAAAAGGCAAGGTAAACAGCAGCTGTCTTCACAATCCTATCTTGATCATGTATGAATAGCAAACCAGAGGCCCCTTCCACATTGCCTATATCCCAAGATCTGATCCCAGATTATCTGTTTATTGCAGATTATCTGGCAGTGGAGACTCATATAATCCAGTTCAAAGCAGATAATTTGGATCAGACAGAGGGCAGTGTGGAAGGGACCAGAGAAAAATGGGGAAAGCCAATAAGCCAGCCCAACCAGCTCCACTCGGTATTGAAAACACTAATTTCTCTCCCACTGTTGCTTTCTTAATGACCACTAGAGGATGCTGGTGCAATTCACGAACTCTATTTCAATCTAGTGTTGCAGTTATTATTTTGCTAACTCAGTGATGTAGAGGAAATCTATGCAAGCAGCTAGATTGTACCCTTGACATAAAAGTGATTCATTTCTGCTGTCATTGCAGAATTATTATTGTGCATAAGTTGTTTTTTTCTGTGTCAGGAGCAACTTGAGAAACTGCAAGTCACTTCTGATGTGAGAGAATTGGCTGTCTGCAAGGACATTGCCCAGGGATGCCCGGATGTTTTGATGTATTACCATCCTTGTGGGAGGCTTCTCTCATGTCCCCGCATGGGGAGCTGGAGCTGACAGAGGGAGGTCATCCATGCTCTCCCTGGATTTGAATCTCTGACCTGTCAGTCTTCAGTCCTGCTGGCACAAGAATTTAACCCACTGCATCACAGGGGGCTCCTGTGCATAAGCGAAACAATCCTAATAGGGCAGTGCTACATTGAAAAGGCAGCCCCTGGTGGCGCAGTGGGTTAAACCGCTGAGCTACTGAACTTGTTGACCGAAAAGTCGCAGGTTCTAATCCGGGGAGCGGTGTGAGCTCCTGCTGTCAGCCCCAGCTTCTGCCAAATTAGCAGTTTGAAAACATGCAAATGTGAGTAGATCAATAGGTACTGCTCCGGCGGGAAGATAATGACGCTCCATGCAATCATGCCAGCCACATGACCTTGGAGGTGTCTATGGACAATGCCGGCTCTTTGGCTTAGAAATGGGGATGAGCACCACCCCTCTAGAGTCGGACACCTTCTCATGGAATCTGAATGGGTACTGTTCCATTATCCGGATGGACTCTAAAAGAGGGCCTACACAGAGAAGGGGGGAGTTAAGTTGGTTTTCCTCCGTTTTTGCTGGTTATTTCCGCCCCCCACCCACCCCCAAATATCATAAACAAGGGTTGTTTCCACAGCAGGGGAATGGCAGGGGGATAATAGGTAAATGGGGGAAATGGATTTACAACCCCCTTCTCTGTGTAAAATGGACTATCCTTATCTCTCTAGCGCAGTGGTTCTCAATCTTCCTAATAATGTGACCCTTAATATAGTTCCTCATGTTGTGGTGACCCCCAACCATAAAATAATTTTTGTTGCCACTTCATAACTGTAATTTTGCTACTGTTTCGAAACATAATGTAAGTATCTGATAGGCAGGAAGTATTTCCATTCACTGGACCAAATTTAGCACAAATACCTGATACACCCAGTAGTTGGGTGTGTGTGTGTGATTTTGTCATTTAGGAGTTGTAGTTACTGGGATTTATAGTTCATCTACAATCAAAGAGCATTCTAAACTCCACTAATGATGGAAATGAACCAAATTGGGCATACAAAAACCAACAGAAAATACTGGAAGGGTTTGGTGGGCATTTGATCTTGAGTGTGGGAGTTGTAGTTCACCTACATCTGGAGAGAACTGTGGACTCAAACAATGGTGGATCTGGACCAAACTCGGCATGAATACTCAATATACCCAAATCTGAACAGTGGTGGAGTTTGAGGAAAACAGACCTTGAGATTTGGGAGTTGTAGTTGCTGGGATTTACAGTTCACCCACAATCAAAGAGCATTCTGAACTCCACTAATGATGGAAATGAACCAAATTTGGCATATAAAACCAACAGAAAATACTGGAAGGTTTTGAGTTTGGGAGCTATAGTTCACCTACATCCTGAGAGCACTGTGGACTCAAACAATGATGGATCTGGAGCAAACTTGGCACAAAGACTCCATATGCCCAAATGTGAACACTGGTGGAATTTGAGGGAGAATAGACCTTGATATTTGGGAGTTGTAGTTGCTGGAATTTATAGTTCATCTACAATCAAGAGCATTCTGAACCCACCAACGATAGAATTAGGCCAAAATACCCACACAGAACCCTCATGACCAACAGAAAATACTGTGCTTTCTGATGGTCTTTGGCAACCCCTCTGACACCCCCTCGCGACCCTCCCAGAGGTCCCGACCCCCAGGTTGAGAAAGGGTGCTCTAGTGCCTTTGAATGTCCTGGTTTATTTAAAAAAATATTTTTACGAATGATTTTTTCTCAATTGTAAAATTTAACTAAAGCAGCATAGTCTTAGGGATTCCTCATCTTCGGAAAAGGAAAGGGAGAAGTGCTCAGGAATTGGAGGGAGAAGAAGAATCAGACTATGAGGTTTTGAAAGTGCCAACATTTCTAGAGAGATTAAAAGAGACAGAGCACAGATGGCGTTCAGCTAGAATAGCTGCTAAAAACGCTGAGCTAATTGGGAGATGCCCTAGCACCTCCTGTGTGGGGAATTCAGGGCTATAAATCGTATGTGGAACACACTTCCAAATGAAATATGATCAGCCCCATCCCTCCTGGCATTCAGGAAGAAATTAAAATCTTGGTTTTGGGACCAGGCCTTTAGACAATAAACATAAAGCAGCACTTTGATAGGAAATGGATTGGCAAGATGATATATATGAGGATGCAGTTTTATTGTTCTATCAATGGGTTTGTGGACTATTGTTTTCAATTAATGACTGTTATGATCACTTGGTTAAAATTAATTGCTATTTTAATTTTGTATGCTTTTATACTGTGTTATTGATTGTGGCATTGAATTGTTGCCTATGTTAGCCGCTCTGAGTCCTCCTCCACCCCGGGGGGGGGGGGGGGGTTGAGAAGGTTGGGGTAAAAATGCTGTAAATAAATAAATAAAAATCAGAAGCAGGAGCAGTTTGTTTTCGCTGGTAACAACAACCCTGAAACTGATGTTTTCACTCCAATGGAACCTGCTTTGCGTCTGCTGCTAAGGACTTAGTTGATTGTTCATTGTCTGATGGAAGACTGGTGTTTCTTTTGGGACTTTGTAAGAGACTTTAATTTGTGTCTGGATTAAGACTTCCTTGCTTTCTTTTGCACTTTTCAATTGCATTTGCTTATTTTTTGTGTCTGCTGAAGTAAAGCATTTTTCTTTTACTTCCAACATTGTATTAAGGCTGTTTTTGAAGGGCAATTCAGGACACATAGGGAAGAGGAGATAGAAGCACGTCTAGGAGATGAGAGATCGTATTATAGGAAATTTGTGATTTGCGTTATGAGACTGATACCCAAGATTTCACCAACCCGCATCCAACTAAGGCCCTATCTACACTGCCATATAATGCAGATGGCAAGCTATTCAACCTCAGCAGACTGAAAGCCAAAACCAAGGTTACAACAACATCTGTTATAGACCTCCAGTATGCTGATGACAACATCGTCTGTGCGCATTCAGAAGAAGATCTATAAGCCACTCTAAACACCTTTGCAGAAGCATACGAGAAGCTTGGCCTGTCATTGAACATTGAAAAAACCAAGGTGCTGTTCCAGCAGACACCAGCCAACCCCTCTCCAATGCCAGTGATACAGCTTGATGGTGTAACATTAGAAAATGTTGATAATTTCCGCTACCTTGGCAGCCACCTCTCCACCAAAGTCAACATTGACACCGAAATACAGCACTGCCTGAGCTCTGCAAGCGCAGCATTTTTCTGAATGAAGCAGAGAAAACGAGGGATCACCTAAGTAGTAAGTAAGTAATAATGCAGTTCCAATTGCATTATCATGGACATTGTAGACTCATATAATGCAGACTGAACTGGATTATATGAATCTACACTACAACTTACAGCTGGCATCATACTCTTTGACCACATCCACAACAATGACATCCGGCAGTGCTTTGGTATTGCTCTAATTGCTGACAAACTATGTGAATCATGCCTCAGATGGTATGTTCTTACTCTCCGAGGTGAAGATGAGTCCATCTGCAAGATTGTTCTTGATTTAGAAATGCCTGGGAAGAGGCCAAAGGAACGACTGAAGCAATGCTTGCTGGGCACACTGCACAATGATCTGAAGAAATACAGCCTGATTAGGAACACGATTGGGTGAAATGGCACCATAAAACCAGTAAAGCGGACCCTGCCAATAAAGCAGGACAAATGCTGAAGAAAAAGAAGTGAGTTTACGTTGCCAGATAATCCAGTTCAGTACAGTTAATCTGCATTCTGAAATGATATCATATAGTAATGTAGATGGAGTTTATGTCTTCCCTAGGACTTTTTTGGTTCCTCCAGGTAACTATATGGTTTGCTTCTGCTGGAAATTACCATAGAGTAGGCATGTCCAAAGTCCAGCCCATAGAGGCTTGGCCACTAATTTGCAGTGATGCCACTAAACTGTAAGGAGGTATAGATATAACTGCTAACAAAGGTGGTATTTAACCCCGAAAAGATTAGGTAAGATCTATAACAACACGAGCACCACGTGTAGGAAATGCAGGAGTAAAGAAGGGTCATTTTTCCACATATGGTGGACGTGTAGAAAAGCAAGTAAAATACATAAAGAAATTCAAAATATGCTAAAAATACAGCTACCCTTGAAACCGGAGATATTTTTATTAGGGATGTATGACAGAAATCTGGATAAGGACAAAGACAAAATACTATTTTTGGTGTTAACAGCCGCAAGAATGTGCTACGCCAAAGTGTGGAGGCAAGAAGAGACTCCAGAAGAGAACGACTGGGTAGCAAAAATGTTAGATATCAGGAACTTAGACAAACTAACCTTCCTGCTGCTGAAGAACAAAGAAATTAAAAGGAAAGAAACGGACTGGAGTGAAATGACTGAATATTTAAAAAATAAGAAAAAATAGTAATCTGAGAATGACAAATAAAGACTGAAATATGACAAAAAGAGGGAAAGAAGAAAAATGAAGATCCAATTACGAACTGAATTGTTCGAAAAGATTTCCGGAGGATACCAGGAGGTCAACTTTTAGTATTTTTATGTCTCTTTTTATTCTTCTTTTTTTTCTTTTCTCTCTTTCTTTTTTCCTTTTTTTCCTTTTGCGTTGTTGGTGTCTTTTTATGAAAATCTCAATAAAGAATATTTTTTTAAAAAAGATATAACTGCTACCAATATGTAGAAAGTTGGTAAAAGTAGTCACCTCTTTGTGAGGGCTTATTAAATTGATGACACAACCAATAACTTGTAATGTTGCTTTGATCTTTCTTCAATATGTAGCGTGACTTGACTTGGAAAAGAATGGTAACATAGGCTTGACTTTAAAAAGAAACTGTAACAAGTTTATTGAGGTACAGAAGCATGATGGTTTCAAAGTTTCCTTTCTCTTAGAGGTACAGATTAGGCTTGGGTAACCACGGAAAAATTTGGTTCTAAACTCGTTTCGTTTTTAGGGGAGGCCTTGCGTTTCGTTTTTTTAAAGAATTCCGAAATTTTCCTTTAAAAAAGTTTGAAATATACGAAATTTCGTAAAATTATTAATCGATTCGTTAATGACGGATGCGATTGCGCAATATGCTAAAAAACCCTCCAAATTGGACAGGGGGAACTTCTGAAGCTTCCCTCTCCCTCTGTTGTTGACTGTTGGTGTGATAATTTTTTTTTATCACTGATAAAACTCTAAAACTTGCATCAGACATACGGAAATAATTACGAAACAATTACGAAACAATTTTGAAACAATTTTGAACCAAATATGAAACAATTACGAAACAATACAAAATAAATTGGAAAAATTGTTTCGATTTTTAATTACTCCTCACAGTAGTCCTGCATGGCTCAATATTGGATCGTAAGCTAATTTAAATACGAATTAATAACGAATTACGAAATTAACGAACGAAACCGCCCAAGCCTAGTACAGATCTTTAATGGCTACATTCATAACAGTCCTTAAATAACTCTTAGGAGGTCTAATTCTTCTGACAAACAGGTCTTAGTTCCTTTAAAAAGATGTTTCTTTCTTTAACAGGTTATTTCAAGCACACGCTTATCCTTTCTTTATGATAGTTCTGTTACAATAAAGATGCTTATTAGGGCTTCCCCTCTTTTTCCACAACTGTTACTTTTAATATAAATAAGTCACTCAACTTATCTGAACTGTATTGGCTCAAAGCTTTCCTGATTCTTAATACCAAAGAATCAGCCCTCCCCTGTAGTTCTTTGACTACAGAATCCTCACTGGTTCTCCACACATGACAGAACCAGTCACCTCTGCAGTTCACCGACCACAGACTGACTGCTTCAAAATGGCTGCTCTGCCAAGTGGCAGTTGGCTCTGCCCCTATCTCCATAGCAACTCAGCTCAAAGCAAGTTAAGCTGGCTACCATCCCCCAATATTATGCGATACTATATACTTACCATTACAAACACTTATCTATAACAATACATAACTGTAGATAAAAAATTACACTTCATCACAGATGGTTATTCTGTATTCCTTTAAATGTTCTTACAGTTGACTTTTATTAAACAGTTTCCAATATAACTCTCAGTATGGCTTTTACTTCCACCAGACTGGTTTTAACGTATTTTCCTGCGAAGTATCTTTCGTCTCTTAACTGACAATTCAAGGCACTGGCTTGCCTTTTTCTCCCTTCAGCAATCCCCACTGAAGTTATGGATTTCTACTGGGGTTTCTTTGCCCCTTAACTCACAAGCTACTTGCTCATTTAAACAGGTCCAATTGACTCTCTAAACACACAGGGTGAATACTTAAATCCCTTGGTTCGGATTCTCAACACACCAGAACCACTTTCCTCTTTGGCTTCCTCACCAAAGACTGACCACAAACAATCCTCTCTTTTTAAAATGTCTGCCCCTGTCAAGTGGCAGTTAGCTCCGCCCCTTTGGCTTCTCTAACTTGGATACATTCTAACAGCCAGTTCCATCGCTATGGCAACGCCTCAGCTCAGGCGACACATAAGCTGGCCTGCACTTATCATATCCCAATATCAATAAATACATTTAAAACATACATTATAATCAGCTATTTCATTACATATATTAATGTAGATGGAGTTTATGTCTTCCCTAGGACTTTTCTGGTTGCTCCAGGTAACTATATAGTTTGCTTCTGCTGGAAATTACTAACAGACATGTCCAAAGTCCAGCCTGGGGGCCAATTGTGGCCCATGTTCAAATTTCCACTGGCCTGTAGCCTCTGTCATAAAAATCAACAATATGAGGCCCACCAGTATTGTTGACTGCAGTATAAAATACACACATACAAAAAAGCTATTTTATATTTTACTAGAAAATGATCAAAACCACAGTTTTGAATATGCACTGAGTCTTTTCAATCCATGTATCATTTGTTATTTTGTTTTTCAATTGACAGTCAAACCAGATCTTGTAAACTTGACAAATTAAATATTAAAATCAAATTCCGTCGGGCAGCCCGTTTTTCCATTTCGTATTTTTGATCTGGGTCTAAAATTGAAATATTTAAAAACATGTCTGCAGCGATGCTAGCCCTATTGTAAAGGTTGTGCAACAGTTGTACAGGGCTACCACCAGTTTGCAATGTCTGCACACAAGAGTTGTACAATTGTGCTAACTGCGAAGGTGCTGCAATTCCAACAACAGACAGGGTATAGGGCTTTTAACTTAAAAGTACCCACCCTCTGTCACCAAGTGTAAAGACTTAGGAAGGCTGAGAGGAGATATGATAGCCATGTATAAATATGTGAGAGGAAGCCACAGGGAGGAGGGAGCAAGCTTGTTTTCTGCTTCCTTGGAGACTAGGACGCGGAACAATGGCTTCAAACTACAAGAGAGGAGATTCCATCCGAACATTAGGAAGAACTTCCTGACTGTGAGAGCCGTTCAGCAGTGGAACTCTCTGCCCCGGAGTGTGGTGGAGGCTCCTTCTTTGGAAGCTTTTAAACAGAGGCTGGATGGCCATCTGTCGGGGGTGAATTGAATGCAATATTCCTGCTTCTTGGCAGGGGGTTGGACTGGATGGCCCATGAGGTCTCTTCCAACTCTTTGATTCTATGATTCTATGACTGTTCTTAAATTCTGCTACCAATTAAATAGGTGTGGATGATTATAGATTTAATTCAGGTAACAGCTACCAACGTGAGGTCTTGCCGATGAGAACTAGTTCCCCAGACGCAGATAGATGGAGATGACACGGTCTTCAATCAAAAGTTAATAAGTTTATTTTGCACAAAGCGTATGGTTGCAGGCTGTTGGTTTACTTGGAATAACTTAGAGAACTTGTAGAACTTTAAATGTAACTTGGTTTGCAATACAGTTCACACTTCTGGATTATACAACTTGTAATTGACTTTTACTGTGGTGAAGCATTTTCTTAAACAATGTTTCCTGAGGTGAATAGCCTTCTGGTTTGATCTCTTCGTGATCAAACCCCAGATCTCTAGTTCTTTTCTAACTAGTGATCTAAACAAGCTTCCCTTAGTCCTCTCTGACTAATGAAACTAATTAGGTTTCCCCCTTCAGCCTTCCTAGACTGAAGAAACCTCTAACTATTCACAAACACTGCTTCTCTACTTACCACTCTCTCTCTCTCAACTGCTAACTCCGACTCCAAACCCCCAACTGACTGCTTCTTTTCAAAACGCAGATAACATTTTCTTGCTAGGCTCTGCCCACTTCTCTCTCTCTCCTGCCTGGTCTCCTTGGCAACCTCCTGTGGAGACAACCAGTTAACTCTAGCTTTCAGCTACTGTTACCAAAACAAATATATTCTAACAGTTAAACATATACATAGTTTCAATAACTTCTGTACAATGTCCTTTTTAGTTTTTGATATCCGATTCAAAATCAAATAACAGATTTTTGCTTTTTAATTTTTGATGGTTAATTGAAAAATGAAAGAACGAGTGATATACGGATTCATATGGCCCTCAGTGTTTTGTACTTTTGAATAAGATAACTGTTAATGTTATTTTCCTGTTCACATGATTTGAATTTAGAGGTTAAGGTGAGCATTTAATAGTGAATAATATGTAATGTTTCACATGAACTTAGACATGTTTAATCATCCAGATATACTTTTTCTTTACTTTATGTGGTCTTCAAATGAGAAAGGCAGAGTGATTTTTGTAAAAACTTTAGATTTATTTGTGTTCTGTGTGAAGAAATGAACATTTGCATTTAATGTTAATGGTTCAAAGAATGTCAGGCTGAATGGACTGGCCTCTACACATTTTCACTTCACCAAATCTGGCCCTCTTTGCAAAATAATAATAATAATAATAATAATAATAATAATACTTTATTTATACCCTGCTAACATCTCCCGAAGGACTCGGTGCGGCTTACAAGAGGCCAAGGCCAAATACATAAGTGAAACAACAACATAACAAATACAACAATCAATAAACTCATAAAAACAAAGCAATAAACACAAACCAATAACAATAACCATTACACAATAACATCACAACGCAATTTAAAAACTATGGCCGGGCCAAATGTAGTGGTTAAAAGTTTTGAAAAATGCTGGACATGACCAGGTGAAATGGGTAGGTTTTTGGCAATAGGTGCAATGTGCAGACAATCTTAAATCTCTAGTAAAGTGCATGTGGGACATGATGCTTGGAGTTTTCTATTCTGGGAAGGCACACTGGAACAACCACGTCTTCAAGCTTCAAAAAGTTTGGATACCCCTGCCATAGGGACAACTTGGATGGCATAGCAAATTCCTAGAGGGGATACTGCTCTAGGAAAATATAGGGCCTGCAGGACAACTCTATGATAGCTTCTGCTGGAAGCAGTTCATTTCAGTAGAGTTTGCTATTATCCATGGTTTCCTGATGGATACAGAACTCATATTATATTTCAAAGCCTGCTTGAAAAGTGTCAGGATTTGCCAAGCTTCTTGACCATCTCTTAATTTACTTTGTTTTTGTTTTTTTGTTGTTGTCAGAAGCTTGGAGTTCCCACGTGCCGACTTTAGCAAGTTCAGCATGAAATAATAGGTGGAGTGAATAGAAACTGATTCAGGTTGTATTTTGTCTCCAAATACAGTGATCCCACATTTTCCTCCTGTCATTATTTCCTGCCATGGCTCAGAGTAAAGAGAACTGTAGCTGTGATTTAAGCAAACACTGTATTTCACACCCTGCAAGATAAGCGGGGAATAACAGACAACTTATGTACATTAGCAGCGAGAGGCAGGGCCGTAGCCAGAAAAAAATTTCGGGGAGGGTTGACAATTTCGGCAGGGGTGGGCTGAAAATTTCGGGGGGGGGGGGGTTTGAAACCTGCCTCCTAGCTCATGCTGAAGCAAAGAGCACAGCAGGGGGCAGAGCAGCCTTCAATAGCCTGCAGCTCCTCCCCTGTCAACCACCTCCACCAAGTCTGGCCTCCTTAATGAGAGCATTCAACACACACACACCCAACTTGGTTGCTTCACTACATCGGCTATTGCTGCAAGTAATGACAGTGTCAATAAATTGTCAATATTTGCTTGAGATAGTGCTTACAGTTCTGGAGGGACTCTTAATTTTTTGCATCTCATAGACTTAGCATGGGGATTTGGTTAACCAGTTAAAATTCATGAGTAAACCAGGTTTTTTAAAAAAATCTGAAACATTTCGGGGGGGGGGGGTTTGAACCCCTAAAACCACCCCCTCGCTACAGGCCTGGCGAGAGGTATTTGACGGAGGTAAATAGCTAGAATTGGCAGATAAAACAGAATTCCCAGGGATGCTTGGATTAGGTTTTCCACCTTTTTACCTGCACGAGAGAAGGTAAAAAGTTATAGTTATAGATGTCATTGCCTGGTTTATTGGCTCTCTGCCTAGTAAACAAACAGTTGATAGCAATTATAAGATAAAAGGTGTGGAGGATCTGCTGCCGCCTATGATATTAGTGAGGATATCGACTCATTGAGGGTGGGCACTGAGCATGCTTTCTTGGCCAAGAGTTCTACTAAACTAGAGGTGTCTTAGATCTGAATTCTAGCCTTCTGTTTTTCCCACATATCTGACATGCTACGTACAAGGTCTCAAAGAGGTAAACAGATCCTTGAGTTCAATTATTCAGAAATGAAATCTATTGCATTCAGTAAATTCTGGCTTATGCCCAGACAAGCATAGATAGGATTGTGCTTCAGAAGTTTGTACATACTGCATTCTACTATCTGTGTTTACTGGAGGTCATAAATGCAACCAAAGGAACCCAAAGATTAATTTAAAAGTAGTATGTGTAAGAGGCAGTCTGTCTCTTACACAATTTTGTGCATGACACAAAATGTGTGTACACAGAACAAAAAGAAAGCAAAAGCGTCACTATTGTTTGCATATTTTAAATTGTATGCTAATGCTTTTATGTTAAACTGCCTTGAGTCTCCTTCAGGAGAGATAAAGTAGGATAATAATAATAATAATAATAATAATAATAATAATAGACTCTGCAAAGAATAAGAATAAGTGTAGACTCTGCAAGGAAGCAGAGGAAACAATAGATCATATCCTCAGCTGCTGCAAGAAGATTGCGCAGACACTACAAGCAGAAGCATAACACCGTTGCTCAGATGATTCATTGGAACTTGTGCCACAAATACCATCTGCCTGCGACAAGAACTGGTGGGATCACAAGCCGAAAAAAGTTACAGAGAATGAACAGGTTAAGCTACTCCGGGACTTCTGGATTCAGCTATTGTCCTCCCAACCCTGCAATATGCCTGTGAGACATGGACTGTCTACAGATGTCACATGCAACTCCTGGAACAATTCCATCAGCGCTGCCTCCGGAAAATCCTGCAAATCTCTTGGGAAGACAGGCAGACAAACATCAGCATGCTGGAAGAAGCAAAGACCACCAGCATTGAAGCAATGGTCATCCGCCATCAACTCCGCTGGATCGGCCACGTTGTCCGGATGCCTGACCACCGTCTCCCAAAGCAGTTGCTCTACTCCAAACTGAAGAATGGAAAATGGAATGTTGGTGGACAGGAAAAGAGATTTAAAGATGGGCTCAAAGCCAACCTTAAAAACTCCGGCATAGACACCGAGAACTGGGAATCCCTGGCCCTTGACTGCTCCAGCTGGAGGTCAGCTGTGACCAGCAGTGCTGCAGAATTTGAAGAGGCACGAATGGAAGGTGAAAGGGAGAAGCGTCCCGAGAGGAAGGCGCATCAAGCCAACCCCGACTGAGACCGCCTTCCACCTGGAAACCAATGCCCTCAGTGCGGAAGAAGATGCAGAGCAAGAATAGGGCTCCACAGCCACATACGGACCCACAAGAATACTGGAAGACAATCCTCGGAAAACGAGGGATCGCCTAAACGGGAAAACAGGGAAACATTAATAATAATAATAATAATAATAATAATACCTGCCGATACATCACACAGTCCTAGACACTTGGGAAGTGTCTGACGTGTGATCCAATTCAACAGCCAGCAGAGAATGTGCTGTGGACTCATCTTGTTGTGTTTCAAATAATAATAATAATAATAATAATAATAATAATAATAATAATAATATTGAAGCCACCGGTGTAGACAATTGGGATTTTAATGTCTTTTGGATTTTCAGATAGCAATGTCCACCTAAAGGTATTATAATTATACCACAGTGATACATTTTTCCACCTCCAGCTTTACATTTTGTGGCAAACTGAAGATACTGAACAGAAAGTACCTGAGCAGTAATTAGATTGACCATTTTAGTGGAGTCATTTTTCATCCCGACAGGCATTCGCCTGGTTCCCTCAAGCGGCAATCTAAGTGCTGCTTCAACACTGGGCAGCAGAGGCAGCTGGTGTTGGGTTCTGGCTGTACTGCTGCCGAGTCTCCAATTTTCTATTGGCATAATGCCTGAGACTTTAATCTCCCTCTGTCTGCAGCACCTAGCTCATCCCAGCTTGAACATTTCTGAGCTTGAATTTTTTTTGAAAGTAAAACCACTGCCCTTCACTCTTTGTTTATTTTTAGCTCAGCTTTAAGCATAGCAGACATCTGTTAAGTTCTTCGTAATGTTATATTTCCTACATGCACTTTCCCCATTTACCGTTGAAATCTCTGCACAACCTCCAGCTCTCATCTTCTCTGGTTTCATGTTTCTCAGAACTACTTTGCAAGCACACTCTCCTGGTGTGTTTGTTATCACAAAAGTAGTTTGCCAAGTCAGAGCCGATTCAGGCTGGGTGGTGCGTGACCTTTCCATGCATAGAGAGAATCCCCTGAGGACATTCATTACTGATAAAATTTCCTAGTTGGGAACATGAGCAAAGCAGCTTGGTTGTGCATATATTTGTGTCTTTTCTCCTCCCACACCTTCCAACAAAAAAAATGAAAATCATGTCTAAATTCAAAGCAGTATTTCCTTGCTTCATTAACAAGGCAAGGTTGTTACAGAGAGATATGAAAGGAAGTTTGAGGGTGGTCTTCTACCTAACCTTCTATCTTTAGTACTTCAGATATTTTGCTATCTGAGGTTGAACAGATAGCACCCAACCTAAATCAAAGTATATTGTTATTATGTATCTTGGTGATATCGAGCTAGAATTTGGAGGCTCCTGCCCAGGAGAGAGAAGCCCTTAGACCCACCAAAGAGAGTCCGAAACCCATGGCAAGTGAAAGAGGAGAAAGGCCCAGAATTTTCCCTGATTTTTCCCAAATAAATCTCACCAAGGTTGAAGAAATGGCCACCGAGGCTTTTATTAGCAATTCAGCTGAAAAGGATGCAGAGCCGCAATTATTCGCCAGCAGAGCATGAGGAGAATACACCAATACAGTCATATTTATAGCAAATTCAAAGTTGTAGAGTTCAAACTTCCCGCCCCGGCTTCCGTGATATTCCCCTCCGTGATTGGGCAACAGGAGAACAGCTGGGAGGCGGCCCACCCACCCCCTGGGCTTCAGGACCAATCAGGAAGCTTCAGCGGTGCGTTGGATCCAATGGGAAGGCTCCTGCCGCCTAGCGGCGACAGCGAATCACGAAAGAGGGAGGCGGGACGATAGAACACAAAGGAATCTGTGAATGAGTTTTGAAAAAATAATGCCATGTGGCTCGCGAGACAAAAAAGGAAGTCTCAAGCAGGGCTGATCTATTGTGTTTTGATTGGGATGAATCAAAATGTGTAAAGGAAAATCCGGCCAGCAAACATGAGGACAATGAGGGCGAAACTGGGGTGAGTGTTCCTTAGTGGGAAGTTAGTTAAATCAACCAGTGTGAAGGTGGGGACTTTTTGAAGGTCCCCTGACCTCCAGGTAGAAAAATGATTAAAGTTTTGCCAGGGGGCGGCAACTTTGTTGGGCGATCCTCCGAGAACAAAGGGCAGCCGCCAGGATATTGTTCATGCAAAGGAAATTCTGGATTAAAGTTCTTTAGTGAATGCCTGGGCTCTGCAGTTTCCTGGGGGGATTTCTTCATGAGGAGAAGGGGGAAAAGGTCAAATGGGGGGGGGGGGGGGCTCTGCCACGAGGAAACCATGAAATACATAATATGTGTCCATAGTTCATAAGGGTAGAAATTCATAAGGGTTTGTACTTGTAGAGGAAGGGAAATGTTTGTGGGGAATGATAAAAGTGTAAAATTCATAAGAGAAAGTCTCAGAGGTTCCACTGAGCTAGCTAAGGGAGACCCACCACTCTGGTCCTTTGCCCTTGGAAAACTGTAACTCTTTCCAAGGGTTGGAGCCCAGGGACCAATCTGCTCCCTGAAAGCCTCCTGGGGTCCTTGCTGTTGTTAGTGTCTTGGCAAATTGACCAAGGCTTTACCCCTATTGTGCAGTCTGGTGCCCTTGCCCTTTGCAGAACTATAAGTTAGCACCTCTTATTGGAGGGGGGGGGGCATGCTTGGCTTCATTGGAGTCATTTCTCTGTTATGGCAACCCTAAAGTGACTTTATCATGATGTTTTCTGGGACTGATAATGTATCGGTCTCATCATATTGGCTGGCAGAATTGCCATGGATTGTGACAAATCCGGTGGTGCCCTACATTGCCTGACTTACACTTAACCCCATCCCACAGGGAAAAGCTGTTGCATTCTAGCTTTGGGACACCTTTTCACCCAGGACCACACCAGAGTCCAGTAGTATCTAACTATAGCAGTTTATTTACAAAAGCATGTACAAAAGGTAATAATAATAATAATAATAATACTTTATTTTTATACCCCGCCAACCATCTCCCCTAGGGGACTCGGGGCGGCTTACAAGGGACAAGCCGAAAATTACAATTAAAACACACAAGTAAAACACTTTAACCAATTAAAAACATCAGATAAAACAAATACAACACAATTATAAGCAACTAGCTATCCTCTGCAACGCGTTGCTGTGGCCCAGTCTGGTGATCTGGAAAATAAAGTAATGAGAAAGTGTTGGTTTCTAATATATGTGATTTCTTTATGCTTGTGGGTACTAAACAGTATTGCTTTTTCTTTGTCAGTGTTGATGTGACGATTGTCTGGTTTGCCTACTCTGGAACATGCAACATATCATTGTCTTTGATACTGCATCTGTCATATACATATGTGTGTTTGTGTGAATGGCTGGATGGCCCTTTGTCAGGGGGGCTTTGATTATGTTTTCTTGCCCTGGCGAAAGGAGTTGGACTGGATGGCCTTAAGGCAGCATTTCTCAATCTGGGACGTCAAGACCCCGGGGGTGGGGGGGGGGGGGCACCAGGGAGGTGGTACTATATCTGTCATATACATGTGTGTGTGTGAATCATATATATTTATGGCTGGATGGCTCTTTGTCAGGAGGGCTTTATGTTTTCTTGCTATGGTGAAGGGAGTTGGACTGGATGGCCTTAAGGCAGCATTTCTCAACCTGGTTTTTGGGACCCCTGGGGGAGGGGTTGCGAGGGGATGTCAGAAGGGTCAGCAAAGACCACCAGAAAACACAATATTTTCTTTTGGTCATGAGGGTTCTGTGTGGGAAGTTTGCCCCAATTTTGTCATTGGTGGGGTTCAGAATGCTCCTTGATTGCAGGTGAACTATAAATCCCAGTAACTGCAACTCCAAAATGTCAAGATCTATTCCCTTCAAACTCCATCTGTGTTTATATTTGGGTATATTGAGTATTCGTGCCAAGTTTGGTCCAGATCCATCATTGTTTGAGTCCATAGGTGAACTACAACTCCAAAACCCAAGGTCAATGCCCACCAAACCCTTCTAGTGTTTTCTGTTGGTCAGGGGAGTCCTGTGTGCCAAGTTTGGTTCAATTCCATTGTTGGTGGAGTTCAGAATGCTCTTTGATTATAGGTGAACTATAAATCCCAGCAACTACAATTCCCAAATGACAAAATCATAATGTTTTGAGTGATGGTCACTCCTTGTGTTGTGAGACGTTTTGTTGCCAAATTTGGTGTGATTTCATTCATTGGTTCTTTTGTTTTTAAGGAACTCATTATTCCCAGAGCATTTTTATATATATAGATATAAAAACAATATGACTGAGAGAAAAGAACATAGCTGAGGAACAGATTCAATTAATGCAACACATTTTTACAGAAGCGCAGGAAAGTGCAACAATCCAGTAAACTGGGCAGGAAATACTGTCATAACACAGGTTGAGGTAGATCATATGCCGGTGTAAAGTGCGGAATTTCAAGTAGGGACAGGAAAATTACTGGTGAGCTGCTTAATCAAAAGCATACCAGAACATCCAGGTTTTTAGTTGACTCCAGAAGAAGGACAAAGTGGGAGCCTGTCTGATCTCCCTAGGGAGGGAGTTCCAGAGTTGAGGGACCACCACCGAGAAGGCTCTCTTCCTCGTCCCCACCAACCGTGCTTGAGACGGCGGGGGGAGAGGGAACAGTGCCTCCCCAGATCTCAAGGTACTCACTGGTTCATAAGGGAAGATGCGATCGCGGAGATAAGCAGGAAAAAGGCATTTGCCAAAAAACAGTAGAAAAACTGTTATGAAATAGCAGTAGTCCATACATACAAAGATCAGTAGTCCAAAATAGCAAGGGTCATGGAATCCAGGAAGACAAGATCATAGGCATAAATCCATAAGCATGAAAACAGGAACTTTTCGAGAGAAAACTCTTACAGGAACATATGCAAACACAGGAGACTTGATTCATGAGCATGAGAGCTGAAACAGAAACTTGATTCTATGGCAAGGTTGTCTGCTCTGGAGATACCAAGTAAATACCACTTAATTTAAGCCCAGATCCAACCAAGAAATCACAAGGGTACAGTTAGCCAGAGTGAACCAGAGGATTCTGGGATCCTTGCTTCCCAAGGCAAAGATGCTTCGATGCTAACAGAAAAAGAGGCCGAGGAAAAGGTTCGACCAAGGCTAGATAATGATCGTGAAAGGAATGTACTAATTGGCAAGCCGAGGGAGGACCAGACACTCTTTGATAGGAGAAATCAAATGAATCAACATCGCCACCTGGGACGTTTAAGTACGTTTACGCGCCCTGACTGGCACAAGGGGAAGGGGACAGGAGAGACTTTTAAGTACGTATTGATGGATTTTCATGGGGTTAATGTTAGGGATTCCTCATCTTCGGAGGAGACGAAGACGGTCTGAAATATTAAAAGAAAAAAGGGGCCAGGGAGAGGTTTCCCAAGGGAAACGGAATGCTTTTGCTGTGGCTTTCTGAATAAATATAGGGCCTGTGAATCTATACTTTTCAGTAAGTCCAACGTTTGGCTTTCATATCTGCTTCCTGCTTTCTTGTTTATGCTGAGAATCATGTATAATCTTGCCTTATATTCATATTCTTGCTGAGATTTTTGTAAGCTGGTTTTCCTGATTTCAAGCTACTGCATTTGGATTATTTGATTCAAGTTTGATCCTGTTTTTTTCAAGGGACTTTTACCTTTGCCACTTTTGGAAAAGAAAGACTTTCTTCCTATGGAGTTGCTTATTGGATGTTGGGACTGATTTGTCTCCTGTCTTGGATTTGAATTGGATTTTCTTACATTGCTTATTTTATTATTTTTGTGGAGATTGCCTTTTCTCTATTTGAATGCTTTTACCTTGTTAACTATTGCCATATTAATCTTCAATAAATTGCTTTGCTTATTGGTGTGTTTACGGGTTCAAAGGTGCCTACCCCAGTCCTGGTGTGCAACAGCCTGATTAATCTATCATTCACTCCATCCGTGGGGAGGTCTAATCTGACATCATGGGAAAAACTCCCCATCTTCTGTATTGTCGAAGGCTTTCATGGCTGGAATCACTAGGTTCTTGTGGGTTTTTTTCGGGCTATAGGGCCATGTTCTAGAGGCATTTCTCCTGACGTTTCGCCTGCATCTATGGCAAGCATCCTCAGAGGTAGTGAGGTCTGTTGGAATTAGGACAATGGGTTTATATATCTGTGGAATGGCTGGGGTGGGGCAAAGAGCTCTTCTCTGCTAGAGCTAGGTGTGAATGTTTCAACTGACCACCTTCATTAGCATTTGAAGGCCTGGCTGAGCCTGGGAAAATCTTTTGTGGAGAGGTGTTAAGATGTGCCTGGTTGTTTCCTCTCTGCTGTTTTGCTGTTGTAATTTTAGAGTTTTTTAATCCACCTCAGACATCAGAAGAGCTGCAAGACCAAGAACAAGCCACGAGAGTAAAGATGAAGATCCAAATGTCGTCCGTTTCCCCTTTTCCCTTTTGACCTTTCCCCTGTAAAAATGACCAAGGATTGTTGAACAGCCCGAAGGAGAAACCCTGCCTCCCTCGAAACTCTTTTGTTGATCAACTCATCTCCATGAAACAATAGCCATTATGATTTCCTTATCTCGCCCTCTGAGCATGTCTAGTGAGATGAGGGAGTCTATGAGACTTTGGAAAAAAAGATTAACTTTACAAAGGGCAGTGTTGACCCCACTGAGGTCCGCCGCCTGATCCTGTTTGTGTTCTTCCCAAAAACTCATCAAGGACAGGAAAGCCTTTATAATGGAGATCGCACCTTGCCGGCCAAAACAATGCCTCACATTCCAGCTGGCCGGCAATCTGTAATCCCATCATTTCCCCCATTGTCTGCGGTTGTCCCGCCTTGCCTGCTTCTGATTCGTCCATCCTCAGAAGCGAGGAAAGCCTGCTGATTGGCCCTCCAGAGGCAGAGGAACTTGCTGATTGGCCCAGAGCAAGGCAGGCCGCCAAGCCTTCTCCCAGCTGATCGTGCTGTCAATCAGCACGAAGCCGGCCGGCAGAGCGCGGGTGGGAGATTTGAACTGTTTTCCTTTGTATTTTCTCTATAAATATGCTTGTAACTGCCCTAGCAGCATACTTGTGGTGGAATGATTCCTGCAATGCATCTGATCTCAGCTGAATCGCTAATAAAACACCTCGGTCGCTGAACTTCTTCCGCTTTTGGTGGGGATTTATTATTTTAAATATTTTTATCGCTGAAATTGGCTTTTTCTGGCCTCACCAAGGTTTAAGGACTCTCTTTGGTGCAGTCCTCGGGATCTCCCTTGCTGGGGAGATCCTCCTAAAAGCAGCTCGATATCAGCCCTATAACCCGAAAAAACCCACAAGATCCCCATCTTCTGCTGAAGGTCAATTTCCAAGGAATGAACATTAGAGTTCCAAACATCCTCTGCCTCATCTGTAACTGCCAACACTTCTCTCTGATCTAAGGCCTGCAATTCACTCTGATCACACACATCCTCAGTAGGGAAGCCATCATCCCCCTCGTCCTCTGAGAAATCCCAAGCGTCTTGCTGCTGAGCCCTAACAGAAGCGTCTGCCACGGCTTCCCCCCATTGTTGCTAATGCAACACGGGAGGCCTCCTGTGTTACCATGGCAGTGGCATACACTGGCTCTGCTTTAGTTAAACCACGGAGCTTCACCAGAAGTAGCTGTTAGTCGCCTTGAATTGTTAGCCACCTTGAGTCCCCACAGGGAGAAAGCCAGGGTATAAAGACAACAACAACAATAACTATAACAACAATAGCTGTACATCGTGGGATAGGAGCTGATGGACTCCATGTCTAAACTGGAGAGGAACTGGCATCTACCACTGAATTCCGCCTTGTCTAAGGTGTATGACTCTCCCAAGGTCGCCCAATGGGTTTCCATTGATGAATGGGAAAACTCTGATCTTTAAAGTTGTTCATCCATGTTCAAACTACTACTCCACACCAGTGAAGTATGTGGCAGAAATTCCCAGAAATACGTCTCTTTCTTTTCCCTAATGACAAAATCAACTGCTGATACAAATGAATATATTCATTCACTTCCGAGAAAGCTTGACTAGATTTATTTCTGAAACTGTTTACTTTCAACAAAGGAATAAGATGGCAGCCTTCCCACTAAACACTGTGATGATTCAATAACATTATGAAACCTACATCTTCATCATTAAAAGGTTCTCCTCTAGCAACCCACCAATATTTGTTGTTGTTCATCCGTTCAGTCGTTTCCGACTCTTCGTGACCTCATGGACCAGTCCATGCCATAGCTCCCTGTCGGTCGTCACCACCCCCAGCTCCTTCAAGGTCATTCTAGTCACTTCAAGGATGCCATCCATCCATCTTGCCCTTGGTCGGCCCTTCTTCCTTTTACCTTCCATTTTCCCCAGCATTATTGTCTTCTCTAAGTTTTCCTTTCTTCTCATGATGTGGCCAAAGTACTTCATCTTGGCCTCTACTATCCTTCCCTCCAATGAGCAGTCAGGCTTTATTTCTTGAAGTATGGACTGGTTGGATCTTCTCGCTGTCCAAGGCACTCTCAGCACTTTCCTCCAACATCACAGTTCAGAAGCATCTATCTTCCTTCGCTCAGCCTTCCCTATGGTCCAGCTCTCACATCTGTAGGTGACTATGGGGAATACCATTGCTTTAACTATGCGGATCTTTGTTGCCAGTGTGATGTCCAATATTACTGCTGGTATAAGTGGATACAGAGCTTTCCAAACGGAGTATCTTGACACAGTAGTGTGCCGGCTGCAGTGTATAGTGTGAACATGATGAGGAACCTCTGAGTCTATGAGAAATAACCAATAGTCATATATTAAAAATATATATAAATGAAATATTTTGATGAGATATATTGTGTCCCCATATATTGTGTTATTACAATTTATGTATGTGTCCGTATGTGTTAGAAGGAGTTGGCTGAACCTCCAGTTTGCTATAAAACTGAACTACTGTGTCGTGAAATGATGCATGTCTAAAAAGTGTGTCAATGACATTTTTTAATGTGTCAGTGACTTGAGAACATACTGGAAGTTGTTTCTGGTGTGAGAGAACTGGCCGTCTACAGGGGGATGCCCGGATGTATTACCATCCTGCTGGGAGGCTTCTCTCATGTCCTCGTAAGTTAGAGCTGACGGAAGGGAGCTCATCCCGTCAAACTGGCAGCAACCCAACCTTCAGGTCAGCAGCCCAGCCAGTGCAAGGTTTTAACCCACTGCGCCACCGCGGCTCCTTGTCAATAACTTTTTTTTTCGGGTCAGGAGCTACTTGAGAAACTGCAAGTCGCTTCTTGTGTGAGAGAATTGGCCATCTGCAAGGACATTGCCCCGGGGACGCCTGGATGATTTGATGCTTTTGTCATCCTTGTCGGAGGCTTCTCTCATGTCCCTGCATGAGGAGCTGGAGCTGATAGAGGGAGCTCATCCGCCTCTCCCCGGATTCGAACCTGCGACCTGTCGGTCTTCAGTTCTGCCGGCACAGGGGTTTAACCCACTGTGCCACCGGGGGCTCTATTGTCAATAACATGAAATAGTTGGAAAGCTCTGGTGTATAGAAATAAGACTGATAAATAAACAAAGTTGGACATGTGTAACAATAGCAGTCAATGAATCCTTTCTGTGATATTTTTGTGTCCCCAACTGGCTTCTGAGGCTGGATCTATACTGCATATACTCCATATCCCAGGATCTGATCCCAGATTATCTGCTTTGAACTGGATTATATGAGTTTCACACTGCCTAATAATCTGGGCCCCCTTTTACACTGCCATATAAAATCTAGATTATCTGTTCTGAACTGTATTATATGGCAGTGTAGACTCTTATAAACCAGTTCAAAGCAGATGTGGATTATTTGCTTTGATAATCTGGATTCTATGACAGTGTAGAAGGAGCCTGGAATAACCTGGGATAAGATCCTGGGATATAGGGCAGTGAGGATCCAGCCTGAGAAACAAAACATTGCTAAATTTCAAGAAACATAACTATTTGCATTGCAGTTGGTTAGTGCAATTAAAGCAAGTAGTTAATAATTGCTTCAAGTTCAGTAAGCAGAAGGACTGTAAAAATGGAAATATACTGCGAAGATCTGAGTAAATTTCCTCGCTGTTGTGGTTTGGGGTCAGGCAGCAGGCAAATCTCTGGTTAAAATGTTAAAGAATATACCGTAATACTGGGCCCTCTCAGCCCAGTCATAGCTAACTTCTACATGGAACAATTTGAAAAACAAGCTCTTGAAACAGCAACCAAAAAGCCCACAATATGGTTCAGATATGTGGATGACACTTTCACCATTTGGAGCCATGGAGAAGAAGAACTCAACAGGTTCCTGGAACATCTTAACAGCATCCACCCAAACATCCAATTCGCCATGGAAAAAGAAAAGGAAGGAAGACTGCCTTTTCTAGATGTCCTAGTCATCCGCAAACCAGATCAACAATTGGGTCACACCGTTTACAGAAAACCCACACACACAGATAGATATCTACATAAAAACTCCAACCATCACCCAAGTCAAAAAAGAAGCACCATCAAAGCCTTGGCAGACCGTGCAAAAAGAATCTGTGAACCCCACCTCCTCCAAGATGAACTGAACCACCTCAACTGGGCTCTCCAGGCCAATGGATACTCCACCTCAGACATCAGAAGAGCTGCAAGACCAAGAACAAGCCACGAGAGTCAAGATGAAGATCCACCCAGAGGAAAAGTGTTCCTGCCATACATCAAGGGAACCACTGACCGCATAGGGAAGCTGATGAGGAAACACAACATACAAACAATCTACAAACCCACCAAGAAAATCCAACAAATGCTACGTTCAGCAAAGAACAAGAGGGATCCTCTCACCTCTGCAGGAGTCTACCGTATACCATGCAGCTGTGGACAAGTCTACATAGGGACCACCAAACGCAGCGCCCAGACACACATCAAGGAACATGAAAGGCACTGCAGACTACTTCAACCAGAGAAGTCAGCCATAGCAGAGCACCTGATGAACCAGCCTGGACACAGCATATTATTTGAGAACACAGAAATGCTGGACCACACCAACAACCACCATGTCAGACTACACAGAGAAGCCATTGAAATCCACAAACATGTGGACAATTTCAACAGAAAGGAAGAAACCATGAAAATGAACAAAATCTGGCTACCAGTATTAAAAAATTCTAAAATTAAAACAGCAGAGAGAAAAACAGGCAGGGACATCTAATCACCCTTTCAAGAAGAGTTTGCTCCAGGCACAGTCAGCCCATTGTATGCTAATCAGGTGGTCAGTTAAAAGATTCACACCTAGCCCAACTTACAAAAGCCCTTTGTCTCACCCTGGTCATTTCACAGATATATAAAACCCCTTTTTTTCCCAGCTCCAGCAGACCTCACCTCTGAGGAAGCTTGCCATAGATGCAGGCGAAACGTCAGGAGAAATGCCTCTGGAACATGGCCATATAGCCTGAAAAAACCCACAAGAACTGAGTGATTCCGGCCATGAAAGCCTTTGACAATACATATACCGTAATTGCTATAGACAGATCCAGAAGTTTTAAAAATTGAATTTAAACTATTTGACTATAATCTTCTTTGAAATTACAGGTACTAGCTGAGATCTGAGCAGGTTGGCTAGGCTCCTTTGCATTTCTCACTAGCAGATTCTCAGGAAATAAAACCTCGCACAGTAATCACAGATTCTAATGAAAAGAGGATTTTATCTCATGTAGGTATTTATTTCCCCAAGCTAGAGTTTATCTGGATTATTACTTCAATCAATCTATATATATATAAATGCTCTGTGCATAATGAGTTCCTTAAAAACAAAAGAACCAATGAATGAAATTACACCAAATTTGGCAACAAAACGTCTCACTACACTACAAAATTATGATTTTGTCATTTGGAAGTTGCAGTTGCTGGGATTTATAGTTCACCTATAATCAAAGAGCATTCTGAACTCCACCAACGATGGAATTGAATCAAACTTGGCACACAGGACTCCCATGACTAACAGAAAACACTAGAAGGGTTTGGTGGGCATTGACCTTGGGCTTTGGAGTTGTAGTTCACCTATATCTAGAGAGCACTGTGGACTCAAACAATGATGGATCTGAACCAAACTTGACAGGAATACTCAATATGGCCAAATGTGAACACAGATGGAGTTTGGGGGAAACAATCCTTGACATTTGGGAGTTGTAGTTACTAGGATGTATAGTTCATCTACTATCAAAGAGCATTCCGAACCCCACCAATGATGGAATTGGGCCTATCAGCCCACACATAACCCCCATAACCAACAGAAAATTCTGTGTTTTCTGGTGGTCTTTGGAGACCGCCCCCCCCCCCCGGGGTCTTGACTTCCCAGGTTGAGAAATGCTGCCTTCAGGCCATCAAGTCCAACTCCCTTCACCAAGGCAAGAAAACATAATCAAAGCCCTCCTGACAAAGGGCCAACCAGCCATTCACACACACACATATATGTATATGACAGATGCAGTATCAAAGATTTGAAAGGGACCTCTAAAGAAGGACAATTTCCATGTTGCATGTTCCAGAGTAGGCAAACCAGACAATCTCCACATCAACACTTACAAAGAAACAGCAAGAAATACTGTTTACCCACAAGCATAAAGAAATTACATAGATTAGAAACCAACACTTTCTCATTACTTTAATTTCCAGATCACCAGACTGGGCCACAGCAACGCGTGGCAGGGGACCACTAGTTATGTATTAAATTTTATAGATTTTGTATGCCAAATTACTATAAAAGTAGCATATATATATATTTAAAAAGGTTGTATGACCATGAATTTTCTAGGTTTGTAAAAATGTTTACAAAGGTAAAAATAAAACCATAAATTTATGGGTTGCAGTGAGTTTTTCGGGCAGTCTGGCCATGTTCTAGTAGCATTCTCTCTGGCAATGTCCAGGGTGAGAGAAAGAACCATTGTTTCTTTGAAGCAAGCGTGAATGTTCTCCCACCCTGGACATTTCACAGATATCTAGACACCCTACTTGCCTCACTAGGAACAGAGCCTCTGAAGATGCCAGCCATAGATGCAGGCAAAACATCAGGAGAGAATACTACTGGAAAATGGCCATATAGTCAGGAAAGCTCACTGCAACCCAGTGATTGCGGCCATGGAAGCCTTCGACAACACAATACACCTATGTCTGTTATCTGAAAACATATATCTGATAATAATTAAACCAACAATAGTGATAATCAGTTGACATAATGACATGAAAATAGAAATGGATTTTTTTCTTGACTTATGGAAGAACTGTATGTTTTCCTTACTCTCATTTTGTTTAAGAAAACCTTGCACCCTTCACAGATGTGGGAGTTTCCTTCTATAAGAGGTGCCAAACCCATTTTCACCAAGGGTCACATCAGCCTTATGGTTGCATTCAAAGACCTGTTGAATCTATGAATAGAGAATCTGTTTACCTGTCCGAATGTATTCTCCCCTATGAACCATCAAGGACGTTAAGATCTTCCGGAGAGGCCCTGCTCTTGATTCCACCACCTTTGCAAGCGTGTTTGGTGGGAACGAGAGACAGGGCCTACTCTGTGGGGGCCCCTCAGCTATAGAACTCTCTCCCAAGTGAGATTAGATCTGCCCCCTCCCTCTTGTCCTTCAGGAGGCTAGTGAAATCCTGGTTATGGAATAAAGCATTCCCAGAGTAATGGCTGAGACTGGTTACAGACCAAAGTGAGTGACCACATATGCAGACTGAGTTGAATATGATTTTACCTTGGCGATTTGGTATATATGTATTTTAATCTTGTATTGTTGTATGATGTATTAACTTGTATTAGTAGCACTGAATCCTTGCTGTAAGCCAGTCTGAGTCCCTCTACGGAGGTGAGAAGATCGCGATATAAAAGTTTGAATTTCCCGCTCCCCGCCCTCCGCCTGGCTTGAAGGTGATTGGCTGGTGCTTCAACAGCTGGGAGGAGACTCAGCTGCCTCTCGAGTGCCTGGACCAATCACAAGGCTTCTGCTGTGCGCCTGGGCCAATCACAGGGCTTCGGCCGCCTCGGCGCTTCAGTGAATCAGGAGAGAGGAGGCGGGAGAAAGGAATACAATGCATTCTTGAGTGGATTATGGAAATTCAGGAAATGTCCATTCATTCCAGCCTGGTGTCCTTGGAAAAACTATGAATCCCCTGATTTTGAACTATCTTTTACAGAGTCTTGGGGGAGGGGGAGGGGGGTTCACCTCTGAACACATGGTGTGAAGGATGAGGTAGAACAGGAAAAATTAAAAAGGATGTGAAGAGCAATTGAACTAATTAAGGAGTCTTGATTTTTAAAGTTAAAATTTAGATGTAAACTATCATTGCTGTACAGTACAACTTTGTTAGACATAGCTATGTTTGCAAAGTATAAGCTGGAGGGGGAAAAGGAAACTGCCCTTCCCAAGTACTGCCTTCAACTTCTCCCCTTTCACATTTCGGAAATGCTTTTGTATTACTGCCCTGCCTATGACCTACTTCTAGACATTCTGCTCTCTGTTTTTCTGATAGCAAAATATGTGGCTTTGTACTAGTAAAAGCAGAATGAAAGCATAGCAACACAGAATTCAAGACATATTTTCTCTAATCCAGAATCTTTTAACATCAGTACAATGCTTATCCTTCCGCAATACCATCGGTTTTACACTGGTTTTCTTATCTCAACTTCCCTGGAAATGGGTGGTGCAAACACAGACATATTCTTTATTTGTCTAAGACGTTGATAACCTCATATGTTTGGAACCGGCCAAGCACAGTTCCCTTCACATTGCAGAGGAGTAATCAGTGTGTATTGATACATCTGGAAAAGGGTTGGAAAATAACCTTTTACAACAACAATATAACCCTTTTCAACCCTGGATGTCTAGACAAATATTATGACATATATTGACCCATTATGATTGCCATATTTTCCACTCTACGTATTGCCAATAACACTTCATAGAGATTAACTCAAGAGTAATCAGTCTTTATGGTGCCGTAGCATTGTATTTTTGCTCCCATGATAGACCTTACTACAGCGTTTCTCAACCTGGGGGTCGGGACCCCTGGGGGGGGGGGTCACGAGGGGGTGTCAGAGGGGTCGCCAAAGACTCATCAGAAAGGTGGAAGGTGAACTACATCTCCCCTAAATCACTGTCAACTCATCCCAAATCCCTCCAGGACATTCTGTTGGTCATTGGGGTTCTGTGTTGGAAGTTTGGACCAATTCTATTGCTAGTGGGGTTCAAGGAACTCTTTGACTATAGGTGAACTATAAATCTCAGCAACTACAACTACCAAATACAAAGCTTTAATTTCCCCAAACTCCACCAGTGTTCACATTTGGGCATATTGAGTATTTGTGTGAAGTTTGCTCCAGATCTATCATTGTTTGAGTCCACAGTGCTCTCTGGGTGTAGGCGAACTACAACTCCAAAACTCAAGGTCAATGCCCATCAAACCCTTCCAATATTTTCTGTTGGGCATGGGAGTTCTGTGTGCCAAATTTGGTTCAATTCCGTCATTGGTGGAGTTCAGAATGCTCTTTGATTATAGATGAACTATAAATCCCACCAACTACAACTCCCAAATGACAAAATCAGCCCCCCACCCCACTCCACCAGTATTCAAATGTGGGCGTATCGGGTATTTGTGCCAAATTTGATCCATTCAATTAAAATACATCTTACATATCAGTTATTTACATGATGATTCCTAACAGTAACAAAATTACAGTTATGAAGTAGCAACGAAAATAATTTCATGGTTGGGGTTCAGCACAACATATAGAACTGTGTTAAGGGGTCGCGGCATCAAAAAGGTTGAGAACCACTGCCTTACTACTTCTGAGGATGCTTGCCACAGATGCAGGCGAAACAGCAGGAGAAAATGCCTCTTGGAACATGGCCATATAGCCCAAAAAAACCTACAACAGCCCAACCCTAAATATGCAGATGACACCACTTTGATGGCCGAAAGCAAGGAGGAACGGAGAAGCCTTCTAATCAGGGTGAAAGAGGAAAGTGCAAAAACTGGATTGCAGCTAAACATAAAAAAAACCAAGATTATGGCAACAAGAATGATTGACAACTGGGAAATAGAGGAAGAAAAGTGGAGGCAGTGACAGACTTTGTATTTCTAGGTGCAAAGATTACTGCAGATGCAGACTGCAGCCAGGAAATCAGGAGATGCATACTTCTTAGGAGGAGAGCAATGTCCAATCTCGATAAAATAGTAAAGAGTAGAGACATCACACTGGCAACAAAGATCCGCATAGTTAAAACAATGGTATTCTCCATAGTCACCTTATATCTCAGATCCTGAGATATAAGGACAACACTATAGAAGGGGCCTAAGCTCCTTTGTCCAGCTATTTAGGACAAAGATGACAATTATCCTGCTGATTTTTTTTTAATAGCCTTGGGAGCCTGGCAGTTAACACACCCTTGGATGAGGGCTATGAGGGCGCAAAGGAATGTGGTCCAGCAGCAATTTAACATTAACCAATCTGTTATGGAAAAATATACAATAAGCCTGTCAGGACCTGTTGTTCCTAGTAAAAAACAGGCACATTCACCTTGCTTGTGCTTTGTGTGGCATTTTATGTGGGAATATTAAAACGTAAGGCGCAGTGAAGCATGCAGGTTTTTACAGTGTGATGTGTATTGAAAGGGCTTGCAAAACTACCACTCTCATGATTCAATAGTACTAAGGAATGGCAGTTAAAGTGGTGTCAAACCACATTATTTCTACAGTGTGTATTCCCATAGTGATGCTTTCAATGAGTCAACATACACAAATGTTTGTTTCCTGCACAAAATTGTTAAAAAAGGGCAAATTCTCTGTCCCCTTCTTCAGATTGTCTTTGAACTGGATTATATGGCCATGTATACTCATGGATAGACGGCAGGCTAGACGGCTGGCCCCCTACCTGTCCAGGGACGACCTAGCTACGGTGATCCAGGCCACGGTCATCTCAAGACTGGACTACTGTAACACCCTCTACATTGGCCTCCCTCTGTCGGTGATCCGGAAGCTCAAGTTGGTACAAAATGCAGCTGCTCGGCTTCTTGCAGGAATTCCAATGAGATGCCACATAACACCAATCTTACGGCAGCTGCATTGGTTACCAATTGAGCACCGGATCACTTTCAAAGTGATGGTACTCACCTTTAAGGCCTTGCATGGCCTGGGGCCGATGTACCTAAGGGACCGCCTCACCCCCTACCAACCCCAGAGATCCCTCCGTTCTGAGGACTAAGATCTATTGGAGATTCCCAGTTTCAAGACCTTGCGTCTAACAGCAACCAGACGCAGAGCATTCACAGCAGTGGCACCATCACTCTGGAATACTCTGCCACCTGAAGTTCGTGCCTTGCGAGACTTATCAGCTTTCCGCAGGGCATGTAAGACATACCTGTTTCGACAGGCTTTTAATGTTTGATATTGCTGTTTTTAAATTGTTTTAAATTCCTTTTAAATTGTGTTAGATTTTAGCCATTCTTGTAAGCTGCTCCGAGCCCCAGGGGAGTGGCGGCATATACGTTCGAATAATAAATAAATAAATAAATAATCCAGTTTAACGCAATCATGTGATTATCTACTTTGATAATCTGGATTATATGGAAGTGTAGAAAGGTCTGAGAGTTGGCTATACTGTGTTCAAAATCACACTGAATTACATTCTATCTGCCATATAATCCAGATTATCTGTTTTGAACTGGATTATATGGCAATGTAGACTCATATAGTCCGGTTCAAACCAGATCATGCGATTATCTACTTTAATAATCTGGATAATATGGAAGTGTAGAAGGGGCTGAGAGTTTGCTGTTGTGTGCAGCAATTAAAATGAATGACATTCTAACTTCCATATAATCCAGATTATCTGTTTTGAACTGGATTATATGGCAATGTAGACTCATATAGTCCAGTTCAAAGCAGATCATGCAATTATCTACTTTGATAATCTGGATTATATGGAAGTGTAGAAGGGGGCTGAGAGTTTGCTGTTGTATATAAAATTAAAATGAATGACATTCTAACTGCCATATAATCCAGATTATCTGCTTTGAACTGGATTATATGGCAATGTGGACTCATATAATCCAGTTCAAAACAGATCATGTGCTTATCTACGTTGATAATCTGGATTATATGGCAATGTAGACTCATATAGTCCAGTTCAAAGCAGATCATGCGATTATCTACTTAGATAATCTGGATTATATGGAAGTGTAGAAAAAGCCAAAGAGTTTGCTGCAGTGTGTATAAAATTAAATTGAATTACATTCTAACTGCCATATAATCCAGATTATCTGCTTTGAACTGGATTATATGGCAATGTTGTTGTTGTTGTTCATTCGTTCAGTCGTCTCCGACTCTTCGTGACCTCATGGACCAGCCCACGCCAGAGCTCCCTGTCGGCCGTCACCACCCCCAGCTCCTTCAAGGTCAGTCCAGTCACTTCAAGGATGCCGTCCATCCATCTTGCCCTTGGTCGGCCCCTCTTCCTTTTGCCTTCCACTTTCCCCATGCGATTATCTACTTAGATAATCATGCGATTATCCACTTAGATAATCATGCGATTATCTACTTAGATAATCTGGATTATATGGAAGTGTAGAAAGAGCCAAAGAGTTTGCTGCAGTGTGTATAAAACTACATTGAATTACATTCTAACTTCCATATAATCCAGATTATCTGCTTTAAACTGGATTATATAGCAATGTAGACTCATATAATCCAGTTCAAAGCAGATCATGCAATTATCTACTTTGATAATCTGGATTATATGGAAGTTTAGAAGGGGCCTGAGAGGTTGCTGTTGTGTTTATAAAATTACATTGAATTACATTCTGCCATATAATCCAGATTATCAATGTAATTCAATGTAATTTTATTACATATGGCAGAATATAATCCAAATAATCCACATTACTCACATGATCTGCTTTGAAGTGGATTATATGAGTCTACACTGCCATATACTCCTGTTCAAAGCAAATAATCTGGATTTTAGTCCAGATTATCAAATCAGATAATTCACATGATCTGTTTTGAACTGGATTATATGAGTCTACATTGTCATATAATCCAGTTCAAAGCAGAAAATCTGGATTTTATATGCCAATGTAGAAGAGGCCCCAGACAGTATAAATTTCTGTATAGTTTTCTTGCAGCAAACTAACCAATATCTTCAAGGCATTGGGTGTTTTTATGTTCCTTGGGCTGCCAAAAAAAGCAGCAATTGCAAACAAACGGGTTTCCCCATTTCCCACTGAGACGCACGCGCGTGTGCTTGTGCGCATGCGTGCGTCTCTCTCTCTCTCTCGATCTCTAAAGGATGCTGTCTCATCGGGCTGCTGTGCCGCTCGATCACGTGACAACTCCTAGGGCCGCGCCCCTTGGCTCGGCCAGCGCAGGGGGGGGGGGGCGGAGGCGGTGAAAGGACCCCAGTGCGCATGCCTGTTGCTGCGATGGTGGTCAGGCATCTCCCTGGCAAAGGAAAATAAAAAGCAGCAATAATGGAGAATGCATCCTCGCTGTGGAATAAAGGCAGCTTGGCCCCACTTTGACCTTGTAAAACTACAACTCCCTTGATCCCATGACAGTTTGCTCTAAAAGTGGAGATGTATGTATTGTCGAAGGCTTTCATGGCCGGAATCACTGGGTTGTAGGTTTTTTCGGGCTGTATGGCATTCTCTCCTGACGTTTCGCCTGCATCTATGGCCAGCATCCTCAGAGGTAGTGAGGTCTGTTGGAACTAGGAAAACGGGTTTATATATCTGTGGAATGACTATGGTGGGACAAAGGACTCTTGTCTGCTGGAGCTAGGTGTGAATGTTTCACCTTGATTAGCATTTGATGGCCTAGCAGTGCCTGGGGCAATCTTTCCTCCTTTCTGTTGAAATTGTCCACATGCTTGTGGATTTCAATGGCTTCCCTGTGTAGTCTGACATGGTGGTTGTTGGAGTGGTCCAGCATTTCTGTGTTCTCAAATAATATGCTGTGTCCAGGTTGGCTCATCAGGTGCTCTGCTATGACTGACTTCTCTGGTAGTCTATAGTGCCTTTCATGTTCCTTGATTTGTCTTTGGGCAATGCTGCGTTTGGTGGTCCCTATGTAGACTTGTCCACAGCTGCATGGTACACGGTAGACTCCTGCAGAGGGGAGAGGATCCCTCTTGTCCTTTGCTGAACGTAGCATTTGTTGGATTTTCTTGGTGGGTCTGTAGGTGGTTTGTATGTTGTGCTTCCTCATCAGCTTCCCAATGCGGTCAGTGGTTCCCTTGATGTATGGCATGAACATTTTTCCTCTGGGTGGATCTTTTGTCTTTAGTCTCATGACTTTATTTATTTATTATTCGAACTTATATGCCGCCACTCCCCTGGGGTTCTTGGCTGCAACCTGGACACAGCATATTATTTGAGAACACAGAAATGCTGGACCACTCTAGCAACCACATCAGACCACACAGAGATGCCACTGAAATCCACAAGCAATGTGGACAACTTCAACAGAAAGGAGGAAACCATGAAAATGAACAAAATTTGGCAACCAGTATTAAAAAACTCTAAAATTACAACAGCAAAACAACAGAGAGGAAACAATCAGGCACATCAAATCACTCTCAACAAAAGATTCCCCCCAGGCACTGTGTGCTGTCGCATGCTGGGCCTGTGCATAAAACTGTAGAAGGACATACATTCTGTGTGCCCAACGGGACGCCGGGGCTGCCTCAGATTAAAGGCCTTTGGATTTCCTTAAACAGAGTCTTTAGATTGCTTAAAGGTTCAACAAAGTTCTTTATTATTGAAAACAAACAGGTACTTTAAGGCTTTCTTAACAGTCTATTGGTTCTCTCTCAATCTTGTCCACAGGGAACAGGCACTATCTTCATAAACTGTACATTAACTAATGGGGAAATCCTTAACTTCTAATCTGGGCAGTCTGTCTTTGCCTCTGATGGCGTGGAGCCCCTACACCTGGTACCAACTGCTTCTGGCTTCCGCGAGTGTCCCTTACTAAGCAGAGCTTTGTAGATTTCCAGGGGAAAAGGAATTCAGGTTTCAGTGATGGCTGACTGAAGTCCCTCAGCAAAGGAGCTGTAAGGCTGTATGATCCTTGGCCAAGCTGTGGGCTGTATAACCCCCGCCAAGCTGTAGAAGACGAAGCTTTCTACAGGAGCTCTTGGTATTATGTCCTGCATGGAAAGCTTCTCTGTATGGACTGAACCCAAACTGGCTCCTTGTTGTTGTTCATTCGTTCAGTCGTCTCCGACTCTTCGTGACCTCATGGACCAGCCCACGCCAGAGCTCCCTGTCGGCCGTCACCACCCCCAGCTCCTTCAAGGTCAGTCCAGTCACTTCAAGGATGCCATCCATCCATCTTGCCCTTGGTCGGCCCCTCTTCCTTTTGCCTTCCACTTTCCCCAGCATCATTGTCTTCTCTAGGCTTTGCTGTCTCCTCATGATGTGACCAAAGCACTTCAACTTTGTCTGTAGTATCCTTCCCTCCAATGAGAAGTGGGGCTTTATTTCCTGGAGGATGGACTGGTTGGATCTTCTCGCAGTCCAAGGCACTCTCAGAACCTTCCTCTAACACCACAGTTCAAAAGCATCTTCCTTCTCTCAGCCTTCCCTAAGGTCCAGCTCTCACATCCTATTCCCTCCAAAATCCAAAAAGGAGGCGGGACCAGGGAACCTAACTATAATTGACAGGTGGCTTGCCCTATGATTGCAGCCAAAAGAAGCCACCTATCTGCAGAGTCCCTGAAACTTAGGACTGCAACAAACATTAAATGCAAAGCAAACAAAATTGGAGCTCCTGGTGCAGTTGTACCTGCACACACTGCCAGGCCATCAAATGCTAATTGAGGTGGTCAGTTGAAACATTCACACCCAGCTCCAGCAGACAAGAGTTCTTTGTCCCACCCTGGTCACTCCACAGATATATAAACCCATTTTCCTAGTTCCAACAGACCTCACGACCTCTGAGGATGCTTGCCATAGATGCAGGCGAAACATCAGGAGAGAATGCCTCTAGAACATGGCCATATAGCCCGAAAAAACCTATAAATAAATAAATACCGCTTTAATGTCTGTGGCTGGTCGCTTCTGCCAGCTGCACATCGCAAGTGCTGAACCTGACTCAGCACATAGAAGATGGCTTTGAAAGGCAGCAGATCACAGGAGCTGTCTTCATAGACTTGTCAGCAGCCTATGATACTGTGAACCACTGCCTCCTCCTGAGAAAAATGTATAATATCACAAAGGACTACCACCTCACCTGCCTCATAGGAAACCTACTACAAAACAGGAGCTTCTTTGTTGAGTTCCAGGGTCAGAGAAGCAGATGGCGGAAACAGAAGAACGGCCTGCCTCAGGGGAGCGTGCTTGCTCCATCCATGTTCAACATCTACACAAATGACCAGCCACTGCCAGAAGGGACAGAGAGTTTCATCTATGCTGATGATTGTGCCATTACCACTCGAGATGGTAGAACAGAAGCTCTCCGAAGCTCTAGGTGCTCTTACTGCCTATTACAGGGAAAACCAGCTGATCCCTAATCCATCTAAAACACAGACATGCGCCTTTCACCTTAAGAACAGACAAGCATCCCGAGCTCTGAGGATTACCAGGGAAGGAATCCCACTGGAGCATTGCAGTGCACCCAAATACCTGGGAGTCACTCTGGACTGTGCCCTGACCTACAAGAAGCACTGCCTGAATATCAAGCAAAAAGTGGGTGCTAGAAACAATATCATACGAAAGCTGACTGGCACAACCTGGGGATCACAACCAGACACAGTGAAGACATCTGCCCTTGCGCTATGCTACTCTGCTGCTGAGTATGCATGCCCAGTGTGGAACACATCTCACCACACTAAAACAGTAGATGTGGCTGTTAATGAGACATGCCGCATTATCACAGGGTGTCTGCGCCCCACACCACTGGAGAAATTACACTGCTTAGCCGGTATTGCACCACCTGACATCCGCCGGGAAGTAGCAGCCAATAGTGAAAGGACCAAGGCAGAGACATCTCCAGCTCATCCCCGTTTGGGTATCAGTCAGCACGTCAGCGACTTAAATCAAGACATACTTTTCTTAGATCTACAGAGACACTCGCTGGAACACCCCAGCAAGCGAGCGTCCAAAAGTGGCAGGCCCAAACCCAGCACCTCAATCCATGGGTGATACCAGATGAGAGACTCCCTCCTGGGCACACAGAAGACTGGGCGACTTGGAAGGCGCTGAACAGACTGCGCTCTGGCACCACGAGATGCAGAGCCAATCTTAAGAAATGGGGCTACAGGGTGGAATCCTCGGCATGCGAGTGCGGAGAAGAACAAACCACTGACCACCTGCTGCAATGCACCCTGAGCCCTGCCACATGCACAATGGAGGACCTTCTTGCGGCAACACCAGAGGCACTCCAAGTGGCCAGATACTGGTCAAAGGACATTTAACCAACTACCAAATTTGCAAAATCTGTGTTTTTTTTCTTTTTAATCTGTGTGTTTGCTTTGCTCTGCTAGAACTGTAATACAATGGTATGGTTGCTGATGACACGATAAATAGATAATGTCTGTGGCTCAAAGTTATGGGATACTGGCATTTGCAATCTCCTCTTTTGGGCAACAACAACATCGAGGCGTGGACCAAAGTGGGGACCAAACCGTGTTATTTTACAGCGTAGATGCACCTTTCCCCCTTTTAGGGAGCTTCCTGGGAGTCCCCACCCCCCTTTAGCCCCGATCCCGCGTGGGAGCTACGTGGGGGACGTGCCGGGATCTCCCCCCACCCTCCCTGCCCCCCAAAAGCGCGCGCCCTGTCTGTCCCCGGAGCAGCCAATCATCGCGCAGGAAGAGGGCGGGCTCAGAGCCGGCCTCTCTCTCGCGTGGAAGGAAAGGAGGAGGAGGGAGGGAGGCGCCGTTCCTCCAGCCCCTGGCTCCCTTTTTTTGACCTCTCTGCAGGGAAGAAGGACCTCTAGGCGCTTGGGAGGCATCTCTGCATCCTCCTCTCCAAAGGATCAGCCTGCTACATAGATCTCTATTCTTCTTCCCCTCCATCCCCAGCCGGAGAGACCTCTTCTTTCTCCCGGCAAGATGATCGCTGCCCAGCTTTTGGCCTATTACTTCACCGAATTAAAGGATGATCAGGTCAAGAAGGTAAGCAGGCCTTTGTGGTTGGCTCCCTCTTGGCTTGCATCAGAGCTGATGATGTTGTTGTTGTTTTAATGTATAGATTTGCATTTGTTTTCTAAATGCACTGGAGCCTGTCTGGTCCTGGGAGATAATAAGCAGGATCAGCCTTGGTTTGTGTATACCTGTAGTTGGCCTATGTAGGTATTTATAACCCTTTATGTATGTGCACAGGATTATAAATATTATGTATAATAATAATTTTATTTCTTACCCACCTCTCCTCGTGGCTTGAGCTGGGTTACACCCTGATTGAAACTCATAAACATTGAAAAAATTATATAAATATTAAAATACATAATGAAATACTATCATTAAGAGACCAGAGCCTGTCTGGCCTCCGGGGTTAAGCAGGATCAGCCATGGTTTGCGCAGTAATTGGAATTGATCTTGATCAATGTATGTATAGTGCAGGTGTGTATGCATGTATGTATGTGTATGTATGCAGGCTTATAAATATATTGAATATATAAATACATATACATATATACATGCATACACACATTGTGTATGTATATTTATATGTGTGTATATATATATACACACACACAGTACACACATGTGCATGCATATTATATAATAAATTATATAATATAATTATATATTATATTATATTATATATTATATTTTATATTTTATATTATATTATATAATTATATATATAATAGATTATATATATATAAAAGATTTTTTAATATATACATACATATATATATATATATATATATATATATATAATATATACACACACACACACACTATATAATATAATATAATATAATATAATATAATATAATATAATATAATATATAGAGAATGTTTTGAATGTCATAAAGGTACCAGACCTTGTCTGATCTTGGGAGTGATCCGGGATCAACCTTGGTTTGTGTAGTGATTGTTATTGTAAACCTATGTATGTATAGTGGAGGTATCTTTTGCATATCTTGATTTATATATCTATATATAGAGAGAGATATACACATACACACATGTATGTATGTGTGTATGACTCTCTCTCTCTCTCTGTGTATATGTATGTGTATGTATGTGTATATATATATATATATATATATACACACATACACACACACACATATATACACACACAGAGAGAGGCATACACGAATGGACTTAATGTCAGGGGAAAACTTTAACCTATATAGGTAAAGGTTTTTCCCTGACATTAAGTCCAGTCGTGTCTGACTCTGGGTGTTCGTTCTGTTCTCCATTTCTAAGCCAAAGAGCCAGTGTTGTCCATAGACACCTCCAAGGTCATGTGGCCAGCATGACTGCATGGAGCGCTGGAGCAGCACCTATTGATCTACTCACATTTGCATGTTTTCGAACTGCTAGGTTGGCAGAAGCTGGGGCTGACAGTGGAACCTTTAGATTCGAACCTTTCAGTCAACAAGCTCAGAAGCTCAGCACTTTAACCCACTGCGCCATGGGGGGCTTCTGTATGTGTGTGTGTTCACATATATGGTTCAGCAGTAGAACTCTCTGCCCCGGAGTGTGGTGGAGGCTCCTTCTTTGGAAGCTTTTAAACAGAGGTTGGATGGCCATCTGTAAGGGGTGATTTGAATGCAATATTCCTGCTTCTTGGCAGGGAGTTGGACTGGATGGCCCATGAGGTCTCTTCCAACTCTTTGATTCTATGATTCTATATGTGTGTATACATACAGTATATATATAGAGAGAGAGAGGGGGTGTGTGTCTAAATACCATAAAGCAGGCATAGGCAAACTTCAGTGCTCCAGGTGTTTTGGACTTCAACTCCCACAATTCCTAATAGCCAGTAGGCTGTTAGGAATTGTGGGAGTTGAAGTCCAAAACACCTGGAGGGCTGAAGTTTGCCCATGCCTACCATAAAGGCACCAGATTGTGTCTGATCTTGGGAGCGAAGCAGGATGAGGCCTGGTTACATGGGAGGCACCCAACAAATACGAGGTGCTGGGTTTTTAAGAAATTGTATATATTTCCTAAAAGCACCAGATCCAGCCTGATCTTGGAAGCTGTGCAAGATCAGTCCTACTTTGGACAGTAGTTGCAATTCTTGTTGACCTACGTATATATAGCAGAAGTATATATATCCTTTATGTATGTACATATCTTGCGTATTCAGATCCTCCCTTAGTCTTGGGGTTGAGAAGGACGGGCTATAAATATTTGAAATATGTATCATGGTCATACTAGATCTTGTCTGGTCTTGGGAGCCAAGCAGGATCAGGCCTGGTTAGGACGTGCATGGCAGGCCATATCAGATGCTATAGGGCGCATTTCAGAGGAAGGGACTGGCAAACTATTTCCGAATAGTACTTGCTTTTAAAAAAACCCTATAAAATTCACAAGGTCGCCATGAGTGCGGAAGCAACTTGAAGGCAAATCTATATTTGCATGCATTTTGTTGTTGTCCTTAGGAGTCTTTAAATGGATGGGATTGCTCGCTTGTTGTGGTGGGTGGGTGGTTTTTAATGCAAAAGCCAAGGGATCCCGGTGGATGGGACACGCTCTGCAATGTCCTTGAAAGAGGATGTGGATGTCATAGCTGCGATGAGTAACACAACACTGTCATGGTTTCCTCCTCTTGCGGCCCTCCCTCTCCGCTGCCTGCCGTGGAGGGAAGGTCTATCCAGAGCTGTTACTATAAACAGCGAGGTCAGCTTGCCAGGCTCCTTCTACACTGCCATTTAAAAAACAGACAATCTATTTTGAACTGGATTATATGGCAGTGTAGTCTCATATAATCCAGTTCAAAAGAGATAATGTGGATGAAAGTATTGCAAGTGTTTTTTGAGACGTAGGAATGGTTAAGAGGGGAATTTTCTTTGCCCTCCGAGGCCGAGAGAATGTGACTTTTCCAAGGTCACCCAAGAGATTTCCATGGCTGGGTGGGGATTTGAATCCAGCTCCGTAGTGTCCAATCCAGAGCTCAAAGCACTACAACGTGGTGGCTCCATATCGCCAACAAGGTTGGGAGAACCTGAAAGGCACCTTGAATTTTGACTCTGCGATTTTGTCAACATTGGATGTTTAAGGCATTGGATGATTAACCGAAGTCTACACAATTGGATTTGCTAATTGGTAGCAAATATATTAAAGACTAGCCATCCCCTGCCAGTCTGTGTATATGTGTTTTGTGTGTGTATATGCATATATATGTGTATATAATTGTGTGTATGTGTATATATGTGTGTTGGTGTATATATGTGGTTTTATGCATGTGTTGTAATGTTTTGTGTTTTGGCTTTTTAAATCTCTTCTGCTGTGTTTTTCAGTGTTTTTATGAGTGATGGTCACTCGTTGGCCTAATAGGTGTATTGTGTCCAAATTTGGTGTCAATTCATCCAGTGGTTTTTGAGTTATGTTAATCCCACAAACTAACATTACATTTTATTTATATAGACTAGCTGTACCCGCCATGCGTTGCTGTGGCAAACCTTCCCTCCCTCTTTCTCCTCCTTCTTTTTCTCTCTCCTTCCTTCCCTCCCTCTTTCCTTCTTTCCCTCTTTTTCTTTCTCTTCTTCTTTCTTCCTCCTCTACCTGTTTCTTTTCTCGCTTCCTTTGCTGTTTGGTTTCTTCCTTCCTTCCTTCCTTCCTTCCTTCCTTCCCTCCTTCCCTCCCTCCCTCCCTCCCTCCCTCCCTCCCTCCCTCCCTCTTTCGTTCCTTCTCTCCTTCCTTCCTTCTGTCACTTTTTTATTTCCTTCTCTCTTTCCTTCCTTCTCTACCTTTCTTTCTTTCCTTCTCTCCTTCTTTCCCTCCTCCTCTCTTTCCTTCCTTCTCTATCTCCCTTCCTTTCTTTCCTTCTCTCCTTCTTTCCCTCCTCTCCCCTGGAATCATAGAATCATAGAATCAAAGAGTTGGAAGAGACCTCATGGGCCATCCAGTCCAACCCCCTGCCAAGAAGCAGGAATATTGCATTCAAATCACCCCTGACAAATGGCCATCCAACCTCTGCTTAAAAGTTTCCAAAGAAGGAGCCTCCACCACACTCTGGGGCAGAGAGTTCCACTGCTGAACGGCTCTCACAGTCAGGAAGTTCTTCCTAATGTTCAGATGGAATCTCCTCTCTTGTAGTTTGAAGCCATTGTTCCACGTCCTAGTCTCCAAGGAAGCAGAAAACAAGCTTGTTCCCTCCTCCCTGTGGCTTCCTCTCACATATTTATACATGGCTATCATATCTCCTCTCAGCCTTCTCTTCTTCAGGCTAAACATGCCCAGTTCCCTAAGCCGCTCCTCATAGGGCTTGTTCTCCAGACCCTTGATCGTTTTAGTCGCCCTCCTCTGGACACATTCAAGCTTGTCACATTCCACCCTTCCTTCCTTCTCTACCCTGCTTTCTTTCTTTCCTTCCCTCCTTCTTTCCCTCTTTCCCTCCCTCCTTTATCTTTCTTTCTTTCCTTCTTTTTCTCCTTCCCTCCTTTCCCTCTTTCTCTCCCCTTCCTTCCTTCCTTCTCTATCCTTCTTTCTTTCCTTCCCTCCTTCCCCTCTCCTTCCTTCTCTATCTTCCTTTCTTTCCTTCTGCCTTGGAAGAGAGGCCGCCCTGGCACACCCCATCCCACAAACGAAGGTGACATTTGTGTTTCTCTAGATTGTGTTCTGGCTGTGTGGGAGGGCCCAGGAAGCCACCCCAATAACGGGAAGGCGTACCCAAAGGCATCCATTGCCATGCCAAAGGTTGGCCTTGAGGCAAGCAGGCCCAAAGGCTTTGTGGGGGGGGGGGGAGAGAAAGAGAGAGCGAGGGGCAGGTCTCGAGGCCCCCAGCATCACAATCCCCGCTCCTCACATCGAGGCCTATCTGCCCCAGGTGCCTCCCTTTCTGCCTCGGAAAAGAGGCCGCCCTGGCTCACCTGCGGCCACCTCCGAAGCTGCTCTAGGCCCGGTCGTCATAGGAGTCGAAATCCGCTACAGTGGCGGGAGCGGTGGGGTAGAGGGAGGCAGGGCAGTGCGCATGCGGAGGGCAACTTGGGCGCGGGGGAAGCTGGGAAATGGAGTCCTTCCTCATCGTATTCCTCCCGAGGCCTCTGCGCATGCTCCGTGTTTTTCGGGTATTGTGCGTTTGTGTTGTTGCGTATTGGTGTTTTGAGGATTGTTGGTCATACCTTGGTGGAAGAGGTATTAGCAGGCCAAATTTGGTGAGATTTCGTCCGGTGGTTTCTCCGTTTTTGACCGCCTAAGGACGCCCTTCAGCTTCTTATATATATGGATTGTTATGTTGAGCATGGAGCAAAATATAACAAAATCCATAAATGAGAGATACCTGTATTGACAGAAGTTTAGGGAGGTGACTCCCAGCATAGTCACTTTTCTCCTTCTGTATGATTCTTTAATATATGTTTCCTGGTGATGTGTTGCCTGACTTTTGACCAATCAAGATATCACTCTTTTGTGGACATTAAGTACACCTACATGATTCAATGCTATAGAATCCTAAGAGTTGTAGTTTGGTGAAGCTTCAGCATTATTTGACAGAGAAGGCTAAAGACATGATAAAACTACAATTCCCATGATGTCAGAGCATTGAAAAATGGCATATAAAGTGGTGCCAAACTGCATTAATTCTACAGTGTAGGCGCACCCCAAGGTAGCAAGATGATTAGAATAGAAACCAATAATGGATCGGATCTGCAAATGGAGTTTCTGATACAAATTATTTCAGAAGTATCAAAATAAAATGTGATAAAACAGGGTATCATTCCTAGCTGTGTTTATGATATACTAGCGGTCCCCTGCCATGCGTTGCTGTGACCCAGTCTGGTGATATGGAAAATAAAGTAATTAGAAAGTGCTGGTTTCTAATATATGTAATGTCTTTATGCTTGTGGGTAAACAGTATTTCTTGATGTTTCTTTGACAGTGTTGATGTACAGATTGTCTGGCTTGCCTACTCTGGAACATGCAACATATCATTGTCCGTCTTTAGGAGTCCCTTTCACATCTATAATACTTTAAGTGTGTGTGTGAGAATCATATCTATCTATCTATCTATCTATATGTATGGCTGGATGGCTCTCTGTCAGGAAGGCTTTGATTACGTTTTCTTGCCCTGGTGAAGGGAGTTGGACTGGATGGCCTTAAGTATTTTCCTTTGGTCTTGGGGGTTCTGTGTGGGAAGTTTGCCCCAATTCTGTCGTTCATGGGGTTCATTCAGAATGGTCTTTGATTATAGGTGAACTATACATCCCAGTAACTACAACTCCCAAATGCCAAGGTCTATTTCCCCCCAAACTCCATCTATGTTCATATTTGGGCATATGGAATATTCGTGCCAAGTTTGGTCCAGATCCATCATTGTTTGAGTCCACAATGCTCTCTGGATGTAGGTGAACTACAACTCCCAAAGTCAATGCCCACCAAATGCTGCTAGTATTTTGTATTGGTCATGGGAGGCCTGTGTGCCATGTTTGGTTCCATTCCATTGTTGGTGGGGCTCAGAATGCTCTTTGATTATAGGTGAACTATAAATCCCAGCAACTACAACTTCCAAATAACAAAATCATAATTTTTTGAGTGATGATCACTCCTTGTGTTGTGAGACGTTTTGTTGCCAAATTTGGTGTGATTTCGTTCATTGGTTCTTTTGTTTTTAAGGTACTCATTATGCACAGAGCATTTTTATAGATATGGGCCCTGTTTTGCCCAGGAGGTCTCCTAAGGTCACCTCCCCTAAAATTTGGGAGGAAGATCCTGTTTCTAGGAACATTAGGCTGTATATGATTTAGGCTTACCACTAAGCAGTTGAGATTTTAATGTGCTGATTTTTCCACTGGTGTTGACAGAGCAAATGAGCAGGTTTTATGAGGGATAGCAAGGAAGATACATGTCTTTCCACATTGTCAAATGTTAGTGGCTCTGTATTTCAAGAATGAATTGCATATTAACAGATTGCACGGAAAGCAAATTACAGTGAAATCTGGTATATTTGTGCTTAGAAGTAACTCCATTGAGTAACTCCTAGATGAGGGTATATCGGATTACAGTGTTAATAATGTTGAGTTAGAATAATGTGTATTTTATAATTGTATTGTCAAAGGTTTTCATGGCTGGAACGGAGCCCCCAGTGGCGCAGTGGGTTAAGGCCCTGTGCTGGCAGGACTGAAGACCGACAGGTCGCAGGTTCAAATCCGGGGAGAGGCGGATGAGCTCCCTCTATCAGCTCCAGCTCCTCATGTGGGGACATGAGAGAAGCCTCCCACAAAGGATGATAAAAACATCAAATCATCTAGGCGTCCCCTGGGCAACGTCCTTGCAGACGGCCAAATCTCTCACACCAGAAGCGACTTGCAGTTTCTCAAGTCGCTCCTGACACGACAAAAAAATGGCTGAAATCACTGGGTTGTTGAGAGTTTTCTGGGCTGTATGGCCATGTTCCAAAAGCATTATCTCCTGACATTCACCCACATCGACGGCAGACATCCTCAGATATTGTGAGGTTTGTTGGAAACTAGACAAGTGGGGTTTATATATCTGTGGAATGTCTAAAGTGGGAGAAAGAACTCTTGTCTGTTTGAGGTAGGTGTGAATGTTGCAATTGGCCCTAAACGGCTCTGGCCCACTTTACCTGTCCGAACGTGTCTCTTCCTATGAACCATCAACGACTTTAAAATAATCTGGGGAGGCCCTCCTCTCGGTCCCGCCACCATTGCAGTCGTGTTTGGTGGGGACAAGAGGCAGGGCCTTATCCGTGGTGGCCCCTTGGCTGTGGAACTCCCTCCCTAAAGAGTTTAGATCTGCCCCCTCCCTCCTGACTTTTCACAAGACACTTAAGACTTGGCTGTGGGAGCAAGCGTTCGCAGAATAGACTGTTTTTATTGGCTTAGATGAGATTGTATGGAGTGGACCACATTTTTTGGACTGATTTGGAACACATTTTAAACTTGAACTGATTTTAAATGTATATTGATTATCATTTTATGTAATTGTGTATTATATTGGTGTTTTTATATTGTTGGAAGCTGTCCTGAGTCTCTTTTCTTGGTGGGTCTGTAGATAGTTTGTATGTTTTGCTTCCTCATCAGCTTCCCTATGTGGTCAGTGGTTACCTTGATGTATGGCAAGAACACTTTTCCTCTGGGTGGATCTTTGTCTTTACTCTCGTGGTTTGTTCTTGGTCTTGCAGCTCTTCTCATGTCTGTGGTGGAGTATCCATTGGCCTGTAGATTATTTTAAAATTTATTTCAAGATGTCTGTTTTTTCATACCAATGATAAGGTTGGTTCTAATTACTATACATTTTAAAAGGCATATAGAATCATAGAATCAAAGAGTTGGAAGAGACCTCATGGGCCATCCAGTCCAACCCCCTGCCAAGAAGCAGGAATATTGCATTCAAATCACCCCTGACAGATGGCCATCCAGCCTCTGTTTAAAAGCTTTTTAATTTTTGTATGTATGTTCAGTATTTTATCTTTTGTAATTTAGCTGTAAATCGCCTGGAGTATTCTCGGATGGAGGGCGATTAATAAGTTATTAAATGATGATGATGATGATGATGATGATATTTATACATGGCTATCATATCTCCTCTCAGCCTTCTCTTCCTCCGGCTAAACATGCCCAGCTCCTTAAGCCGCTCTTCATAGGGCTTGTTCTCCAGACCCTTGATCATTTTAGTCGCCCTCCTCTGGACACATTCCAGCTTGTCAATATCTCTCTTCAATTGTGGTGCCCAGAACTGGACACAATATTCCAGGTGTGGTCTAACCAAAGCGGAATAGAGGGGTAGCATTACTTCCCTAGATCTAGACACTATGCTCCTATTGATGCAGGCCAAAATCCCATTGGCTTTTTTTGCCGCCACATCACATTGTTGGCTCATGTTTAACTTGTTGTCCACGAGGACTCCAAGATCTTTTTCACACGTACTGCTCTCGAGCCAGGCATTGTCCCCCATTCTGTATCTTTGCATTTCGTTTTTCCTGCCAATGTTGAGTATCTTGCATTTGTCACTGTTGAACTTCATTTTGTTAGTTTTGGCCCATTTCTCTAATGTGCCAAGATCGTTTTGAATCCTGCTCCTGTCCTCTGGAGTATTGGCTATCCCTCCCAATTTGGTGTCGTCTGCAAACTTGATGATCCTGCCTTCTAACCTTTCATCTAAGTCATTAATAAAGATGTTGCACAATCCCAGTAGTATTCAAATTGGGGTATTTTGGGTATTTGTGCTAAATTTGGTCCATCCTACATATTGGATATTTACATTACAGTTCAACAGTAGCAAAATTACAGTTATGAAGCAGCAATGAAAGTAATGTTATGGTTGGGGGTTGCCACAACATGAGGAAGTGTATTAAGGGGTCGCGGCATTAGGAAGGTTGAGAAACACTGACCTAGCAGTTTCAAGGTCCGGCTTCTCACAGCCTGGATAATTCTTTGTTGGGAGGTGTTGGCTGTCCCTGATTGATTCTTGACTGGAATTCCCTGTTTTTGAGTGTTGTTTCTTATTTAGCGTTATAATTTTAGACTTTTTAAAAAATACTGGTACCCAGATTTTCATGGTGTCCTCCTTTCTGTTGAAATTGTCCACATGCTTGTGGATTTCAGTGGCCTCTCTGTGTAGTCTGGCAAGGTAGTTGTTAGACTGATCCAGCATTTCTGTGTTCTCAAGTAATATACTGTGTCCAGGTTGGTTCATCAGCTGCTCTACTATGGTTGATTTCTCTGGCTGAAGTAGTCTGCAGTGCCTTTCATGTTTCTTTCATGTTCCTTGATTCGTGTCTGGGCAATGCTGCGCTTGGTGGAAGTGAGAGGCTCCCTCTTGTCCAGAGGTCCTCAAACTAAGGCCCGGGGGCCGGATATGGCCCTCCAAGGTAATTTACCCAGCCCTCGCTCAGGGTCAATCTAATTCTGACACTAATTGAAAGCACACAACAACAACAACAACAACAACAACAACAATGGGTTGTTATAGATTTTTTCAGGCTATATGGCCATGGTCTAGAGCAGGGGTCCTCAAACTAAGGCCCGGGGGCCAGATATGGCCCTCCAAGGTCATTTACCCGGTCCTCGCTCAGGGTCATAGAATCATAGAATCAAAGAGTTGGAAGAGACCTCATGGGCCATCCAGTCCAACCCCCTGCCAAGAAGCAGGAATATTGCATTCAAATCACCCCTGACAAATGGCCATCCAGCCTCTGCTTAAATCTAATTCTGAAACCACTTGAAAGCACACAACAACAACAACCACAACAACAATGGGTTATTGTAGGTTTTTTCAAGCTATAAGCCATGGTCTAGAGCAGGGGTCCTCAAACTAAGGCCCAGGGGCCGGATATGGCCCTTCAAGATCATTTACCCGGCCCTCGCTCAGGGTCAATCTAATTCTGACACCACTTGAAAGCACACAACAACAACAACAACAACAACAACAATGGGTTGTTATAGGTTTTTTCGGGCTATATGGCCATGGTCTAGAGCAGGGGTCCTCAAACTAAGGCCTGGGGGCCGGATATGGCCCTCCAAGGTCATTTACCCAGTCCTCGCTCAGGGTCAACCTAAGTCTGAAATGACTTGAATGCACACAACAACAACAATCCTATCTCATCAGCCAAAAGCAGGCCCACACTTCCCATTGAAATATTAATAAGTATATATTGGTTTAAATTGTTCTTCAGTTCAATTGTATTGCAATTAAGTATTTTTTGCACTACAAATAAAATATGTGCAGTGTGCATAGGAATTCATTCATGTTTTTTCCAAATTATAATCCGGCCCTCCAACAGTTTGAGGGACTGTGACCTGGCCCTCTGTTTAAAAAGTTTGTGGACCCCTGCTCTTGTCCTTTGCTGAATGTAGCATTTGTTGGATCTTCTTGGTGGGTCTATAGATAGTTTGTATGTTGTGTTTCCTCATCAGCTTCCCTATGTGGTCAGTGGTTCCCTTCATATATGGCAAGAACACTTTTCCTCTGGGTGGATCTTTGTCTTTACTCTCGTGGCTTGTTCTTGGTCTTGCAGCTCTTCTGATGTATGTGGTGAAGTATCCATTGGCCTGTAGATTGTTTTAAATTTATTGTTGTTAATTCATTTAGTCTTTTCCGACTCTTTGTGACTTCATGGACCAGCCCACGCCAGAGCTCCCTGTCAGTCGTCACCACCCCCAGCTCCTTCAAGGTCAATCCAGTCACTTCAAGGATACCATCCATCCATCTTGCCCTTGGTCGGCCCCTCTTCCTTTTTCCTTCCATTTTCCCCATCATCGTTTTCTTCTCTAAGCTTTCCTGTCTTCTCATAATGTGGCCAAAATACTTCATCTTGGCCTCTACTATTCTTCCCTCCAATGAGCAGTCAGGCTTTATTTCTTGAAGTATGGACTGGTTGGATCTTCTCGCTGTCCAAGGCACTCTCAGCACTTTCCTCCAACACTACAGTTCAAAAGCATCTATCTTCCTTCACTCAGCCTTCCCTATGGCCCAGTTGTAACATCCATAGGTGACTATGGGGAATACTACTGCTTTAACTATGCGGATTTTTGTTGCCAATGTGATGTCTCTACTCTTCACTATTTTATCAAGATTGGTCATTGCTCTCCTCCCAAGAAGTAAGCGTCTTCTTATTTCCTGGCCACAGACTGCGTCTGCAGTAATCTTTGCACCTAGAAATCATAGAATCATAGAATCATAGAATCAAAGAGTTGGAAGAGACCTCATGGGCCATCCAGTCCAACCCCCTGCCAAGAAGCAGGAATATTGCATTCAAATCACCCCTGACAAATGGCCATCCAGCCTCTGCTTAAAAGCTTCCAAAGAAGGAGCCTCCACCACACTCCGGGGCAGAGAGTTCCACTGCTGAACAGCTCTCACAGTCAGGAAGTTCTTCCTAATGTTCAGATGGAATCTCCTCTCTTGTAGTTTGAAGCCATTGTTCCGCGTCCTAGTCTCCAAGGAAGCAGAAAACAAGCTTGCTCCCTCCTCCCTGTGGCTTCCTCTCACATATTTATACATGGCTATCATATCTCCTCTCAGCCTTCTCTTCTTCAGGCTAAACATGCCCAGCTCCTTAAGCCGCTCCTCATAGGGCTTGTTCTCCAGACCCTTGATCATTTTAGTCGCCCTCCTCTGGACACATTCCAGCTTGTCAATATCTCTCTTGAATTGTGGTGCCCAGAATTGGACACAATATTCCAGATGTGGTCTAACCAAAGCGGAATAGAGGGGTAGCATGACTTCCTTAGATCTAGACACTATGCTCCTACTGATGCAGGCCAAAATCCCATTGGCTTTTTTTGCTGCCACATCACATTGTTGGCTCATGTTTAACTTGTTGTCCACGAGGACTCCAAGATCTTTTTCACACGTACTGCTCTCGAGCCAGGCGTCACCCATTCTGTATCTTTGCATTTCATTTTTTCTGCCAAAGTGGAGTATCTTGCATTTGTCACTGTTGAACTTCATTTTGTTAGTTTTGGCCCATCTCTCTAATCTGTCAAGATCGTTTTGAATTCTGCTCCTGTCCTCAAAGTCTGTCACTGCCTCCATGTTTTCTCCTTCTATTTCCCAGTTGTTAATCAATCTTGTTGTCATAATTTTGGTTTTTTTGATGTTTAACTGCAACCCAGCTTTTGCACTTTCTTCTTTCACCTTGATTAGAAGGCCCCTCAGCTCCTCCTCACTTTCGGCCATCAAAGTGGTGTCATCTGCATATCTAAGGTTGTTAATGTTTCCAGCAAAGGATCACCGCCTTGTCGTGGTGCTGGAGCAATGATGTCACAAGCGAAACCGTGAAGGGCCACCCAAGACGGAACGGTCGTGGCAGAGAGGTCAGACCAAGCGTGATCCCTGGGGAAGGCAATGGCAAACCACTCCAGTATTCTTGCCAAGAGAACTAAATGGACCAGTACAACCAGAGAGATGTCGGTATGCCATTGGAAGATGGGACTCCCAGGTTGGAAGATAGCCAAAATGCTACTGGGGAAGAGCAGAGGATACGTTCAACGAGCCCCAGATGTGATGACACAGCTAGCTCAAAGCCGAAAAGAAGGCTAGTGGTCGACGGTGCTGGAGGTGAACAATGAATTTGATGCTCTAAATATCAACACAATTTAGTCGTAGGTCTTTTTACATTTTTCATAATTTGGTAATACTAGTACTTAGAAACTTGTATGTGAGATAATTTTTGTGAGTATTACATATGTGGATTTACTGACAATATAGTATATAGTTTTGTAAAAGTCATCTTCCAATTATAAGGTGGAGGAAGCATCACAGTACCGCTGTTGCTCTGTAGAAAAAGTGAAGTATTTCTTGTTTAAAAACACATCTCTTTGATTATTTTGGATGTAGCAACTATATAGGTTGTTTCTGTGTAGCCTTGCCTAAAAAAGAGGCCATGTTAGCTCATCCAAGATTTCCTGCTGCTCTCACGTAATTCACCAGAAAACATCCTGAACCAGTAGGTTCTTGTGGGTTTTTTCGGACTATAGAGCCATGTTCTAGAGGCATTTCTCCTGACGTTTTGCCTGCATCTATGGCAAGCATCCTCAGAGGTAGTAAGGTCTGTTGGAATTAGGACAATGGGTTTATATATCTGTGGAATGGCTGGGGTGGGGCAAGGAGCTCTTCCCTGCTGCAGTTAGGTGTGTTTAGCTGATCACCTTCATTAGCATTTGAAGGCCTGCCTGAGCCTGGGAAAATCTGTTGCTGGGAGGTGTTAATCTGTGCCTGGTTTTTTCCTCTCTGTTGTTTAGCTGTTATAATTTTAGAGTTTTTTTAATACTGGTAGCCAGATTTTGTTCATTTTCATGGTCTCTTCCTTTCTGTTGAAATTGTCCACATGCTTGTGGATTTCAATGGCTTCTCTGTGTAGTCTGACATGGTGGTTGTGCGAGTGGTCCAGCACTACTGTGTTCTCAAATAATATGCTGTGTCCAGGCTGGTTCATCAGGTGTTCTGCTATGGCTGACTTCTCTGGTTGAAGTAGTCTGCAGTGCCTTTCATGTTCCTTGATGCGTGTCTGGGCGCTGCGTTTGGTGGTCCCTATGTAGACTTGTCCACAGCTGCATGGTATACGGTAGACTTCTGCAGAGGTGAGAGGATCCCTCTTGTCCTTTGCTGAATGTAGCATTTGTTTGATTTTCTTGGTGGGTTTGTAGATTGTTTGTATGTTGTGTTTCCTCATCAGCTTCCCTATGCGGTCAGTGGTTCCCTTGATGTATGGCAGGAACACTTTTCCTCTGGGTGGATCTTCATCTTTACTCTCGTGGCTTGTTCTTGGTCTTGCAGCTCTTCTGATGTCTGAGGTGGAGTATCCATTGGCCTGGAGAGCCCAGTTGAGGTGGTTCAGTTCATCTTGGAGGAGGTGGGGTTCGCAGATTCTTTTTGCACGGTCTGCCAAGGCTTTAATGGTGCTTCTTTTATGACTTGGGTGATGGTTGGAGTTTTTATGTAGATATCTATCTGTGTGTGTGGGTTTTCTGTAGACGGTGTGACCCAATTGTTGATCTGGTTTGCGGATGACTAGGACATCTAGAAAAGGCAGTCTTCCTTCATTTTCTTTTTCCATGGTGAACTGGATGTTTGGGTGGATGCTGTTAAGATGGTCCAGGAACCTGTTGAGTTCTTCTTCTCCATGGCTCCAAATGGTGAAGGTGTCATCCACATATCTGAACCATATCGTGGGCTTTTTGGTTGCTGTCTCCAGGGCTTGTTCCTCAAAGTGTTCCATGTAGAAGTTAGCTATGACCGGGCTGAGAGGGCTCCCCATAGCTACTCCATCTTTCTGTTCGTAGAATTCATTGTCCCACTGAAAGTAACTGGTGGTGAGGCAATGGTGAAACAGAACCGTGATGTCTTCTGGGAACCTCTGGTTGATGAGTGCCATGGTGTCTGCTACCGGGACCATGGTAAATAGAGATACCACATCGAAGCTGATCAGTTTGTCGTTGGTATTTAGCTTGAGATTGCTGATTTTTTCTATGAAGTGGGCTGAGTCCTTGATGTAGTGTGTAGTGAGTCCAATATGGCTTTGTAACTGTGCAGCAAGAAATTTTGCTAGGTCGTATGTGGGGGATCCAATGGCACTCACGATGGGTCTGAGTGGGGTGGAGTCCTTATGGATTTCATTTGTATGCTTAGCAAATCAGCTTTCCTATCTTCTGTAAGGCAGGTGGATGTGAATGCCCATTCATAAGATTCTGAGTATAAGGGGCACGCCAATGGTGTGAATAGCAAACGTTCTTATCCAGAATCTTGTAGCATTAAGGGAGTGACCCAGCATCAGCCAACAAGATAAGCATGTGGGCCCTGGAGCTATTCTTATTCCACTAACTCTGTCCCTCTCAGTCACAATACCATTAGCACCATGCATGACTATCACAATCAGATAAGCAAGAGCTGGCTGTCATGTGGGTTTCCACAATTGTCTTTCTGGGAGAATGAGAACAGATCATCAAAGATGCCACATGTGCCTTTCCTCCTCTGAAGTTCCTTAGGAAAAGAGGCATCACTCCTAATGTGGAAGTGAGTAATATGAGGGTTGAATGAAAAGTAATGCCTCCACCTTCGTAACTCCTCAACAGATGGTTGTACTGATATGTGGCAGGTACTGGCTTGTTCAGTAGTCTTTCCTCTACAGTTCCTTTTTGGCAGGAAGCCTTAGTATTAAATGGTTGTGTTGTTAAAGTGCAAAGTATGGAACCCAGCGCAGTCGGTCAGTGCAACTTAAGCAACGTGCAATCATTGAATTCTTGACAACAGAACATGTCACCCCAAAAGAGATTAATCAGAGAATGCAAGCTGTTTATGGTGATTGTGTTCTTGCATCTCATGACTAAGAAGCAAATACTTTATTGTTTATTATGTATTTAGTTCAACCTCCAGGGAGGAGTACAAATACCAAAATTGCTTTGTTGTCCTTGAGTTTGGTGTGCTTGTATGTGCTATTTCAGAATGTATCTCAGGCAGCAAAGTGTCTTAGTCCAGTCCTGCCTGTGACTTGGTGAAAGCTAAGGAGAGGTTTAAACTGGTAACTTCCTTAATCCAGGTCTTTATATACATATTCTGGCATAAAACCAGTTAGGTTGAGTGGGATTTGTTGTGCAAAGCGTGTTTTAGCCAAAGCCCATGCAAAAGACACACAAACAAGAGGAAAAAGAAAAACTTACATAACACAGAATAAGGCTTCTTCATCTTCATTCAAATGAGAGAGCAAAGCATAAACCTTGAGTAAATAGCTATTCTACCATGTTAGGCGACCCCTCGCTTTCCGAGGATGATTGTCTTCCAGTGTTCTTGTGGGTCCGTATGTGGCTGTGGAGCCCTATTCTTGCTCTGCATCTTCTTCCGCAGTGAGGGCATTGGTTTCCAGGTGGAAGGCGGTCTTGGTCGGGGTTGGCTTGACGTGCCTTCCTCTTGGCACGCTTCTCCCTTTCGCCCTCCATTCGTGCCTCTTCAAATTCTGCAGCACTGCTGGTCACAGCTGACCTCCAGCTGGAGCGGCCAAGTGCCAGGGCTTCCCAGTTTTCAGTGTCTATGCCAGAGTTTTTAAGGTTGTCTTTGAGCCCATCTTTAAATCTCTTTTCCTGCCCACCAACATTCCGTTTTCCGTTCTTGAGTTTGGAGTAGAGCAACTGCTTTGGGAGACGGTGGTCGGGCATCCGGACAACATGGCCTGTCCAGCGGAGTTGATGGCGGAGGACCATCGCTTCAGTGCTGGTGGTCTTTGCTTCTTCCAGCACGCTGACGTTTGTCCGCCTGTCTTCCCAGGAGATTTGCAGGATTTTCCGGAGGCAGCGCTGATGGAATCGTTCCAGGAGTTGCATGTGACGTCTCTAGACAGTCCACGTCTCACAGGCATATAGCAGGGTTGGGAGGACAATAGCTCTATAAACAAGCACCTACCATATTCTACCATAGCAAAGAGCATCGCTGTTAGAGCATAGCAGCATTACAGCATATTGCTTCTCCTCAGAGTAGCGTTTCGTGTCTCCAAACTGTATTCTAAAATCTATACAGTTATACCCCACCAAGTGTGGCCCAAACATGCTGACTGACCTACATTACCAGCTGTACATAATAATTAACATCATAAGATTTTTCTTTAACACACACTTAATCTTGCTACGACTTACTGTAAAAGGATTTACTCACAAGTCAGTATTGTTTAGGATCGTAGTAGTGTAGCATTGTACTGTGCTATGCACTGGATATGCATTCGATAGGATGGGAATTTCAATGCAACAACTTCTTGAAAACTCACACTATTCCCATCCCTGCTATAGATCAATCCAATATATTTTCCTCAGCAATTAATCCCCAGATTTTCAGTCATAGAATCATAGAGTTGGAAGAGACCTCATGGGCCATCCAGTCTAACCCCTTCCAAGAAGCAGGACAATCACGTTCAGTGAGTCCTACTTTTAGGAAAATATGCTGGGAAACACAGCATTAGCAAATTCTACAATTGAAAGTACAAAATCCCGACAATGGTTCTCTTCTCTCAGTCCCTTTCTACAACCTTCTGTGTCTCAGCATTTTTAAGACTCGGGGACCTTATCCACCTTATCTGTCCCAAAGATTAGAGAGATGGGCCAAAACTAACAAAATGAAGTTCAACAGTGACAAATGCAAGATACTCCACTTTGGCAGAAAAAATGAAATGCAAAGATACAGAATGGGTGACGCCTGGCTCGAGAGCAGTACGTGTGAAAAAGATCTTGGAGTCCTTGTGGACAACAAGTTAAACATGAGCCAACAATGTGATGTGGCGGCAAAAAAAGCCAATGGGATTTTGGCCTGCATCAATAGGAGCATAGTGTCTAGATCTAAGGAAGTAATGCTACCCCTCTATTCTGCTTTGGTTAGACCACATCTGGAATATTGTGTCCAATTCTGGGCACCACAATTGAAGAGAGATATTGACAAGCTGGAATGTGTCCAGCTTATAGCATTTTGTTTCTATTCTACCTGCCAGAGGAGGGCGACTAAAATGATCAAGGGTCTGGAGAACAAGCCCTATGAGGAGCGGCTTAGGGAACTGGGCATGTTTAGCCTGTGGAAGAGAAGGCTGAGAGGAGATATGATAGCCATGTATAAATATGTGAGAGGAAGCCACAGGGAGGAGGGAGCAAGCTTGTTTTCTGCTTCCTTGGAGACTAGGACGCGGAACAATGGCTTCAAACTACAAGAGAGGAGATTCCATCTGAACATGAGGAAGAACTTCCTGACTGTGAGAGCCGTTCAGCAGTGGAACTCTCTGCCCCGGAGTGTGGTGGAGGCTCCTTCTTTGGAAGCTTTTAAGCAGAGGCTGGATGGCCATCTGTCAGGGGTGATTTGAATGCAATATTCCTGCTTCTTGGCAGGGGGTTGGACTGGATGGCCCATGAGGTCTCTTCCAACTCTTTGATTCTATTATTCTAAGGCATAATGCTGTGTGGTTACGTCAAAAATTATTTAGATGAGTGGCTGCTTAACATTTCTGGTCTATATTCAGTCAGGTGCAGTATTAGATTTCACACTGCATTCAGACCGTGTAAGATCACATGATAAGTGATACAAGTAGTAAGTCAATACTCCTCAGGCTTCAGCTCTTTTACTCTTGCCAGTAGAAGATGCCAAGCCGTTGCTTTATTTGGTTTGTGTTGTTGGCCTCTTGGGCAAGCCTGGTGATGTTCTTATTTCAAAATAAAGAAAGATGAGATGCACAGTCTGTTGTAGCCATACAGAATAATCTTCTAATCCGAGCACCAGTTTATTAAACTTCCTGTTCAAAAAGGCGGTATGCTTTGATTTTGTTAGCTACCTAAGTCTGTGTTTGCAGTGCTTAATTATAGCATTTTGTTTCTATTCTACCTGCCATGTCACAGTTCTATGGTATCATGGGATTTGGAAACCCACTAGGAGATATATTGTCGAAGGCTTTCATGGCTGGAATCACTGGGTTGTTGTAGGTTTTTTCGGGCTATATGGCCATGGTCTAGAGCAGTGTTTCTCAACCTGGGGGTCGGGACCCCTGGGGGGGTCGTGAGGGGGTGTCAAAGGGGTCGTCAAAGACCATCAGAAAACATAGTATTTTCTGTTGGTCATTGGGATTCTGTGTGAGAAGTTTGACCCAATTCTATTGTTGGTCGAGTTCAGAATGCTCTTTGATTGTGGGTGAACTATAAATCCCAACAAATACAACTCCCAAATGTCAAGGTCTATTTTCCCCAGACTCCACCAGTGTTCACATTTGGGCATTTTGGGTATCTGTGCCAAGTTTGGTCCAGATCCATCATTGCATGAATCCACAGCACTCCTCCGGATATAGGTGAACTATAACTCCCAAACTCAAGGTCAGTGCCCACCAAACCCTTCCAGTGTTTTCTGTTGGTCATGGGAGTTCTGTGTGCCAAGTTCGGTTTAAATCCAGCGCTGGCGGAGTTCAGAATGCTCTTTGGTTATAAGTGAACTATAAATCCCAGCAACTACAACTCCCAAATTACAAAATCAATCCTCCCCCCCCAACCCCACTAGCATTCACATTTGGACATATTGGGTATTTGTACTCAATTTAATCCAGTGAATGAAAATCTATCCCGCATATCGGATATTTACATTACGATTTATAACAGTAGTAAAATGACAGGTATCAAGTAGCAATGAAAACAATATTATGGTTGGGGGTCACCACAATATATGGAACTGCAATAAGGGGTCACGGCATTAGCAAGGTTGAGAACCACTGGTCTAGAGGCATTCTCTCCTGACGTTTCGCTGCATCTATGGCAAGCATCCTCAGAGGTAGTGAGGTCTGTTGGAACTAGGAAAAAGGGTTTATATATCTGTGGAAGGACCTGAAATCCTGGAGACCCTACCAGTCAGAATATGGAATGCTATACTAAATGGATTAGAGATCTGTTTTGCTAAAGGTTAGTTCCACATGTTTGTGGAAAAGTTTCACCTTAACTTTAGCAATTAGATGAAAAATGTATGTCCTCATGTTGAGGTGCTTATTAAGTGCTTATTAAGATCATGTGTTGCTGGTACTCTAGTTTGAGCTCATTTCAAGGTGGTATTGACCATTTACTAAGCCCAAACAGGCTTGGAACTAGCAGATCTTGGAGGATAACCTCCGCCCTTGCACTCTGTATACCATCAGGAATGCAAGAAAACCCGAGAGCCTTTTCGAATTGCTGCTTCCCCCTCTACTCTGTTTAGAAAGCAGTATACAGCCTTCTAATTCAAGTTAACTGTTTGTGGCCAAATGGACAGTGGAACAATGGTGTTTAATTTATATAAATAGAAGATTTCTGATTAATATTCTTACCATATACAAGGCATTCAAATGGAGCAAACTGTAAATAAAAATTTAAAACATTGCTTTCCCCCACTAATATATTTGTATCTTATACATCAACAAAAAGATAAAACTTATTTTACCTAAAAATGATCTAAAGCAAGAAAATAATTAAAATAATTATATTGATAAAAATAATTTTTAAAATTTATTTAAAAATTCTATGTATTTATTTACATTATTTATATTCCGTCCTTCTCACCCCGAAGGGGACTCAGAGTGGATTACAGAACACATATACGGCAAACATTCAATGCCGTTATTCACTGACAAGACAGACAACTGTACATAAATAGAGGTATATATAGGCTTTTCCATCTTCGACATCTTGGAGGCTGTGCTCAGTTCCCGTCACGAGGGGGGAGGGGGTGTTGTCGCTCCACTTTCCCTGCCGAAGAGCTTTGTTTGTAAACTTCCTCCTTGATCAAATTGCTGGCATTTTTCTAGCATTTCCTTATGGGTGCTCTAAATACCCCCCCACTTAAGCGGTCCCTATTTATCCACTCACATTGCTGTTTTCAAAACTACTGGGTAGGCAGAAGCTGGACCCTGATCCAGGCTGCGAATTGTGAACTTTTCAGTTGGCAATATTTACTGCAGTTGGCGGTTAGCTGTTGTGACTCAGCTGGAACCACAGAGTGTCTCTGATGAGGATGATAGGACTCAGGTTCACAGCCTGGTTCAAAATGTCCCTGTTATAGACAGTGAAGAAGTACAGTTTCCCACGAAAGAAATGAAAGTGTTGATACTGAAGGTGCAGTTTGACTCAGAGAAGGAGGACAGTTCTCAGCCTGATAATGATAATGAGCAAGCAGGGAAACAGGCTGACACTAATGAACAGACTGACCTTGATGAAATGGGAACCTGAGATTGGGCTGACCGTTTGGAATTCAGAGTTCGAAGGAGTGTGAGAATAGCTAACAGGAAGGAGGCCAGAGAAACGCCTTCATGTTTGGCAAAGGGTATTAAGCAGTGTGTTTGAGACCAAATCTTTGTCAAAGCAACTTTTCATTTTACCAAGAAACTTGCCTTTGCTTGTATGGATTATCTTGCAGTCCTTGTGTTCATGTTTTCAGGACTTTGTCATGTTCTCTTGGGTTTTTGTTTTGCTGGTGCCTTTTTGAATTAATCTTCAAGGTGCTTGTTTATGTTGATCTTTTGAAACATTACCTTTGCTTTTAAAAACTTTTTACCTTTTATTTTTAATAAACTATAAAGACTTCTGGCTGTGTGCAGTTTGGTGTTTTTTCAGCAAGGTGAATCTACTCTGAGGTGTGACATTAGCCTACTGAGCTAAAGCCTGGCTCATTGCTAAAGCGTTGCCCCAATTCCCTCCCTTCACATAAAATTGTGCAAGCTATAAAATTAATTATCTTTTTTTTGCCTCTTCCTTAGATTGATAAATATCTGTACTCCATGCGACTCTCCGATGAAACTCTTCTGGATATTATGGGACGCTTCAGGAGAGAGATGAAGAATGGGTTATCCAGGGATTTTAATCCAACAGCCACTGTCAAGATGCTTCCTACATTTGTAAGGTCTATTCCCGATGGTTCAGGTAAGGAATGTGACTCTGATATATTATTTCTATTGCTTCTATTTGGAAATGTACATGATGTCTGAAAAAAAACAAACATGTTGTTGCTCCCCATACAGCATGATCTGTTGAATACTGAAGTGTTCATAAGGATGTTTAGTCATAAGGAACTAGCTGTAGTATTCAGGTTTTAATGTATATGTCTGTTGTGTATGTGGCATCGAATTGTTGTCTTTGTAAGGCCACTCTGAGTACCCTTCGGGGTTGAGAAGAGTGGGGTGGTGGGGTATAAATATTGTACATAAATAATAAAATAAATTTGCTGCAAGGAGAAAAACACACACACCAAACCAAAACCCACAATCCAGTTCCCACTGAAACAAATTTATTTATTTATCGTGTCATCAGCAACCATTGTATTACAATTTTAACAGAGCAAAACAAACACACAGATTAAAAAGAAAGGGAAAAAAAACACACAGATTTTGCAAATTTGGTATTTGGTTAAATGTCCTTTGACCAGTATCTGGCCACTTGGAGTGCCTCTGGGGTTGCTGCAAGAAGGTCCTCCATTGTGCATGTGGCAGGGCTCAGGGTGCATTGCAGCAGGTGGTCAGTGGTTTGCTCTTCTCCGCACTCGCATGCCGAGGATTCCACCCTGTAGCCCCATTTCTGAAGGTTGGCTCTGCATCTCGTGGTGCCAGAGCGCAGTCTGTTCAGCGCCATCCAAGTCGCCCAGTCTTCTGTGTGTCCAGGGGGGAGTCTCTCATCTGGTATCACCCATGAATTGAGGTGCTGGGTTTGGGCCTGCCACTTTTGGACTCTCACTTGCTGGGGTGTTCCAGCGAGTGTCTCTGTAGATCTAAGAAAACTATGTCTTGATTTAAGTCGTTGACGTGCTGGCTGATACCCAAACAGGGGATGAGCTGGAGATGTCACTGCCTTGGTCCTTTCACTATTGGCTGCTACTTCCCGGCGGATGTCAGGTGGTGCAATACCGGCTAAGCAGTGTAATTTCTCCAGTGGTGTGGGGCGCAGACACCCTGTGATAATGCGGCATGTCTCATTAAGAGCCACATCTACTGTTTTAGTGTGGTGAGATGTGTTCCACACTGGGCATGCATACTCAGCAGCAGAGTAGCATAGCGCGAGGGCAGATGTCTTCACTGTGTCTGGTTGTGATCCCCAGGTTGTGCCAGTCAGCTTTCGTATGATGTTGTTTCTAGCACCCACTTTTTGTTTGATGTTCAGGCAGTGCTTCTTGTAGGTCAGCATGGTCCAAAGTGACTCCCAGGTAACAAATGACAAGAGATTGTTTGGTTCTTCTTGTCTTAGGGAAGGTATGTATTTGTAAAAAATGAGGGAAAGAGAAAGTATTTTTTAACTTGGTTGCTGTGAGTTTTCCGGGCTGTATGGCCATGTTCCAGAAACATTCTCTCCTGATGTTTCGCCTACATCTATAGCAGGCATTGTTAGAAGATCTCACAACCTCTGAGGATGCCTAACATAGATGTAGGTGAAATATCAGGCCATGCTTCTGGAACATGGCCATACAGCTTGGAAAATTCACAGCAACCCAGTGATTCTAGCCATGAAACCCTTTGACAATACATGTTTTTTAAAAATAAATAAAATCATATTTTAATGTTTTTATTAATTACAAAAAATCATAAGAAAAGAGAACAAGGGCAAGTATTAACAATATTTTCTTTTATTAAAAAAAACTGAGAATATATTTTATGCTAGGTAAAATGGTGTCTTATTGTCACTGCCAAAACACAAGTATGTGTTTTCCATCTACACAACCGTGAAGCCAACAGGAAATTGAAAGTCAGCTGGGAAGGTCAAGAACTTGAATATTGTTTCCATCCTAAATATCTCGGTGTCACCTTAGATTAAAGACTAGCATATAGGAAACACTGCTTGAACACCAAGCACAAAGTAGCTGCATGCAATAACATCCTGTGAAAACTTACTGGCAGCACGTGGGGTGCAGACCCAAAATTAGTAAGAACATCAGCCCTGGCCTTGCCTTACTCAACTGCTGAGTATGCCGGTCCTGTTTGGCATAGGTCTGCCCATGTAAAGCAGGTGAACATAGCATTGAATGAAACATGCAGAATAATCACAGGGTGTCTTAAAGCTACACCTTTTGATAAACTCTACAAGCTAGCTGTTATTGCCCCCCCCCCCCCCCCCCGATGTGCAACGGGAAGTTGCTGCTATAATAGTCCGGATTATTGATGCCACCATACCGGGTGATAGTCGCATTGAGGAAAATAACAGGAAAAACTCAGCCGTTATCAAGACCTCAAAATCGAACTGCAAAGGCATAAACCAGTACAGGTGGTTCCAGTGGTCATTGGCGCACTGGGTGTCATGCCAAAAGATCTCAGCCGGCATTTGGAAACAATAAACATTGACAAAATCATGATCTGTCAACTGCAAAAGGCCACCTTACTTGGATCTGCGCGCATCATTTGAAAATACATCACACAGTCCTAGATGCTTGGGAAGTGTTCAACTTGTGATTTTGTGATATGAAATCCAGCATAGAGATCTCGTTTGCTGTGACATACTGTGCTTTTGTGTCAATAAAAAGCAATACTGTGCTTTTGTGTCACCTGCTTGTCCAGTTTTGTTGGATTCGTTTCGATCTATTCAACTCAACGAGGTCACCAGGGTTCTGGGAGAGGCGAGGCCCACCACATGCATCCTAGACCCCTGCCCTTCCTGGCTGGTAAAAGAAGCCAGAGGGGGTTTGGCAGAGTGGGTAAAGGTGGTGGTTAATGCCTCCCTTCGGGAAGGCAAGATTCCAGCCAGCTTAAAACAAGCTGTTATCAAACCGCTGTTGAAAAAACCATCACTAGACCCCACTCAATTTGTCAACTTTCGGCCAGTTTCCAATCTCCCCTACTTGGGCAAAGTCCTGGAATGTGTGGTGGCCTCGCAACTCCAGGAATTCCTGGTGGACACGGACTATCTAGATCCGTCACAGTCTGGCTTTAGGCCGGGACATGGTACTGAGACAGCCTTGGTCACCTTAGTGGATGATCTTCGCCGGGAATTGGACAGGGGGAGTGTGTCCCTGCTGGTTCTGCTGGACCTCTCGTCGGCCTTCGATACCATCGACTACAGTATCCTTCTGAGACGCCTCGCGGGAATGGGCCTTGGGGGTACTGCATTGCAGTGGCTCCGGTCGTTCCTCGAGGGTCGTTCTCAGAAGGTGTCTTTAGAGGGCACCTGCTCGACTCCGCGGCCATTGTACTGTGGAGTCCCGCAGGGTTCAGTTTTGTCCCCTATGTTGTTTAACATATACATGAAGCCGTTGGGAGAGATCATCCGGAGTTTTGGGGTGCGATGCCATCTGTACGCAGATGATGTCCAACTCTATCACTCTTTTCCACCTGCCACTAAGGAGGCTGTTCAGGTCATGAACTGGTGCTTGGCCGCTGTCACGGTCTGGATGAGGGACAACAGATTGAAACTAAATCCAGACAAGACAGAGGTACTCCTGGTCAGTCGTAAGACCGAACAGGGTACGGGGTTACAGCCTGTGCTGGACGGGGTCACACTCCCCCTAAAAGCACAGGTACGCAGTCTGGGAGTTCTCCTGGATTCATCGCTGAACCTGGAACCCCATTGAGCATTCGCACAATTAAAACTTGTGCACCAGCTGCGTCCGTACCTTGGGAGGGCCACGGTAGTACACGCTTTGGTTACATCCCGCTTAGATTACTGCAACGCTCTCTACGTGGGGTTGCCTCTGAAGACTGCCCGGAAGCTGCAGCAAGTACAACGCGCGGCAGCCAGATTACTAACGGGTGCGGGGTACAGGGAGCACACCACTCCGCTGTTACTTGAACTCCACTGGCTGCCGATTAGCTTCCGAGCACAATTCAAAGTGCTGATGTTAACCTATAAAGCCCTAAACGACTCCGGCACTGTTTACCTCTCCGAACGTTTTCTCCCCTACGAACCATCAAGACCACTAAGATCGTCTGGAGGGGCCCTGCTCTCGGTCCCTCCGCCTGCACAAGCACGGCTGGTGGGGACGAGGGACAGGGCCTTCTCGATGGTGGCCCCTCGACTTTGGAACTCCCTGCCATTAGAGATCAGAACTGCCCCCTCCCTCATGACATTCAGGAAACTAACAAAGACCTGGTTGTGGAACGCGGCATTTGACAACTGATTTAATTCTTTGCCCACATGAAAGGAGGATGATGAATGGGATTGTGATGGTGTCGAACGATTTGGCTCTTTTAACGGGGATGATAATGTTTTAATGTGTATGGTGCTGATATTTTAATCGTGTAATGAAGTGGCATTGTGTTGTTATTGTATATTTTTTGTATGTTAACACATGTTGTGAACCGGTCTGAATCCCTCTTTGAAGGTGAGAGGGTCGGTATATAAAACCTCGAAATAAATAAATAAATAAATAAATAATAATGACAGCAACAATAATGTGTTTATTTTTACCCTGCCTCTCCTCACGGCTTGTGGTGAGACACAACACAGTTAAAATACGTCACCATACCAGATCTTGGTTTGTTTTTACATTTGAATGCACTTCAAGTGTTTTCCTTACTGAGCTGCTAGTTTCAGTTTGCAGACGGAGTATTAATTCACTGTATATTACCAGTGTGCACATTTCTGAAGTGCACTATTTGTTTGCAGTGCATTTGAAGGCTCATTTGTTTCCAAAGGAGCTGGAAAGGCCACCTGTTCTTATGTTTTCCCCCCCTTTCCTTGACAAGTAATGGGCTCTAATAATAATATCTATATGTAAACTGGCCTTAATGTGAGATACTTTATTGAACAATGACATTTTAATTGGTTTTATCTGCAGAGCAATGTAAAAGTTACGCTTCGGATTGAAATATTGTCACTTAAATAATTTAGTGTCTCAGATCATCACACGCCATGATCAGAGAGGTGTGGTGCCTTGTAATTTCAAATAAGATCCGTATTTGAGGGGCTGAAATGCTGCAAGGAATTCTCAAATTTAATAACACTTTGCTCTTAAATTATTACTGTTTTAGTATGAACTAGCTGTGCCCTGCCACGCGTTGCTGTGGCCTATAGTAAAACTTATCAAAGTTGAGGTAGATATCTGGACTATTATGAAAGAGAGGTCCCTACCTATTCCTTCCCCCTTTTCCTCCCCCTTTCTCTCCTTTCTTCCTTCTCTACCTCTTTCTTTCTTTCACTACTTGGTTTCATCCTTCTCTCTTTCCTTCATTCCCTCCCCCTTTCTTCCTTTGCCTTTCTTCCCTCCCTGTTTGCTTCCTTCTTTCACTTTTTATTTCCTTTTATTTTACCACCATCATAACAATAAGAATAATGCAATGCATTGCCTCTGGGACCTGACACCTCTCCCATTCCCCCTAAAAGGGTCTCATAGGAACAATTGCATAATAATAATAATAATAATAATAATAATAATAATAATAATAGAAATAACAACCTTTACCCGCCACGTGTTGCTGTGGCCAATCTTCCCTCTTTCTCTCCTTCTTTCCTTCCTTCCTTCCCTCCCATCTTTCCTTCTCCTCTTCTTTCTCTATCTCTTTCCTTCCTTCCCCCTTTTTCTTTCTCTTCTGCTGTCTCTCTTTCCTTTCCTTCCATCTTTCCTTTTCTTTCCTTTTCTTCTTCCTTCTTTCTCTAACTTTTCTTCCTTCCCCCTTTTTCTTTACCTCCCTTTCTCTTTCTTCCTTCTTTCCTTCCTTCCTGTCTTTCCTAGATTTTGACAGGGCGGGAAGGGGCGGGGTGGGGTTTGGAGGGGGCGTGAAGTAAAAGGAGGTAAGATTGGGGTGGGGGAGTGATGGAGCGTGGGGTTGCGTGTGTGTGTGCAGCGGCGGGGGGAGTGATGGAGCGTGGGGTTGTGTGTGTGTGTGCGGCGGCGGGGGGAGTGGGGTTGTGTGTGTGCGTGCGGCGGCGGGGGAGTGATGGAGCGTGGGGTTGCGTGTGTGTGTGCGGCGGCGGGGGGAGTGGGGTTGCGTGTGTGCATGTGGCAGCGGGGGAAGTGATGGAGTGTGGGGTTGCGTGTGTGTGTGCGGTGGCGGGGGGAGTGGGGTTGCGTGTGTGTGTGCGGCGGCGAGGGGAGTGATGGAGTGTGGGGTTGTGTGTGTGTGTGCGGCAGGGATGTGTGTGTGTGCGGGAAGCGGCGCGGCGGGGCTTGGAGTGGGCATGGTTTCCGCAGAGGGAACGTTGGCCGGAAGGGCATGTGCGCGCGCCAGGGAACTTGCGGCTGGGCGCCAATGCGCATGCTCAGTTGTTTAGCCATTTTGTGAGTGTGTTGTTATGTTGTTTTTCATTTTGAGTAGATACGTTTATACCTTATGGGTTGTGTTATGGGCATGGGAATTTTGGTTAAGTTTCGTTGGGGTTTTTTTGAGGGTTTTTTTTGCCGTTTTGTGAGTGTGTTGTTGTGTTGTTTTTCATTTTGAGTAGATATGTTTGTACCTTGTGGGTTGTGTTATGGGCATGGGAATTTTGGTTAAGTTTCGTTGGGGGATTTTTGAGTTTTGTTGTTTTGCCGTTTTGTGAGTGTGTTGTTGTGTTGTTTTTCATTTTGAGTAGATATGTTTGTACCTTGTGGGTTGTGTTATGGGCATGGGAATTTTGGTTAAGTTTCGTTGGGGGTTTTTTGAGTTTTGTTTCCTCGTTGGATGCCCCTAACAAATTTATATATATATAGATGGCTGCTGATAGAATCGGTCTGCTTTTGAAATGAAGCTCATGTTTTTGGACATTGGGGTTTCCCAGATCAAGAGCTGTATGTCTGCCTTAAAAAAATAAACAAGTGTTAGTTATAGTTGAAAGTGTTGATCGGTAGGTTGAAATATCTCTTTTGGATTTAGTTTGCTGGCTTGGATTAGCTCCTAAGAGCTTTTTTGACTATTAATTTAAGATTATTTAGCATGAGCCAACAGAAATATAGGCTCCAATTGTAATAAGAAATATTTTTGGTCTTCCTTGTCTAATCATTATTTTCTTTTAATGGGTTCAATTAAGCAGAAGAGTGAATGGGTCCAAAGAAATGTGTGACTATGGCTAGATCTACATATAATGCAGATTGAAACTATATTATAATGTCAGTATAGATTTATACTGCAGACGTGTATATTATATAGTCTATACTGCCCATATACTGGTAATAATTATAATAATAATATGGTCAGGATAGACCTATATAATGCAACTTAATGCATTTAAACTGTGTTATATGGATCTACACCATATCATTCAGTTTCAGTCTGCATTGTATGTCAGTGTAGATCCAGCCTGAGTCCTGTACTAAAGAGAGAGCTGCAAAGTGCTGCACCGTTTTCTATACAAGCACATGTATCTTATGTACATGTATCTTTGGAAATCTAAGAAATGGGAAAAAACCCCACATGTTATGTAATATTAAGATTTATTTATTTTTTACAGTAATTATATTCCGCCCTTCTCACCTGCAGGGGAGGAGCCCCCGGTGGCACAGTGGGTTAAACCCCTGTGCCAGCAGGACTGAAGACTGACAGGTCATAGTTTCGAATCCGGGGAAAGGCGGATGAGCTCCCTCTATCAGCTCCAGCTCCTCATGTGGGGACATGAGAGAAGCCTCCCACAAGGATGATAAAAACATCAGCTCATCTGGGCGTCCCCTGGGCAACGTCCTTGCAGACGGCCAATTCTCTCACACCAAAAGCGACATGCAGTTTCTCAAGTCACTCCTGACACGACAAAAAAACAAAAACAAAAATCAAAACCTGCAGAGAACTCAGGGCGGATTACAATGTACATATACCTGGCAAACATTCAGTGCCATAGACACACAACATATATAGACAGACATACAGAGGCTACTTAACATTCCAGCTTTTTCATGAGGGTATTCTGGCCACTAGAGGAGCTGTCGCTTCACCATCCATTTGTGACACTGATGAAGTACTTCCTCATTCTTTGCATGCTTACTGGAGATTTTTATGGTGTCCTAAATTAGTTAAATTTGCCTCCTCACATACGCAGTACCTAAATTTCCTACTTGACAGATGCAACTGTCTTTTGGGCTACACAAATTGGTCGAATCAACCCTGGCGATCAATAGGGTGACAGATGTCGCAGCCAGATCTCCCTCACATCCCACAAATTGGTGGGAACCTCACTCGGACCCGAGCTGGATTCGAATTCATGACCATTGTTCAGTAGTGATCTTAATGCAGCTGACTTAAGATGGATATTACTGTCCAATAGTCATATCATCCAGTACCATCCAATTTTTTTACTACCACAGTTTTAAGGATTGTACTAGCAGGATTTACGAAGGTGGGTCAAAAAGTAATGCCTCCATCACTCTAACTTTTCTTTCTTTTGCAGCTATTGGACATGATATGGTAGAGGTAACCTTGCTCTACCGGTATAGTCTTTTCTTTTTTCGATTGACTGATTAGAACCATGAATATGAAGCTTAAAGAAAGACTTGCCATGGAATTTCTGGCAAAAGAAGGTTGTGCACCTAAGGAAATCCATGCTTAAAGAATGTTTATGATTTGGCTCCTTCTAATTTTTACCTGTTTAGACCTCAGAAAGACAACCTACGTGGTTTCAGATTTAATTACTTGAATGATGTTAAAACAGCTTTAAAATCATGGGTCATGAAGCAAAAACCTGAATTTTTCCAAAATGGTTTTGATGCCGGGGTTAAATGATAGTGCAAATGTGTACAAATTGATTGTGACTCTGTTGAATGGTAGTTATGGGTAGAAGACAGTTCAGGCTATGATCTGTAGCAACTTCTGCTATTATATGTTCATTAATAATGTTTTTATGACACAGGAACCAAGACTTTTTGATAATAATAATAAAACCTTATTTATACCCCGCTCCATCTCTCCCAGCGGGACTCAGTGCGGCTTTCATGAGGTCACATCCATCGATACAATACAAGCAATATAACACAAAACACAACAAACCGAGCAAAATACATAAAATGCGAAATCAAAATAATGTAAAATCAAACATTAAAAACACAGGGAATTTCACTAGGCAGGGCCAGATGCATGGATAAAATTATAATTTTTTAAAAAAACACTGGGAGATAGGACAATATAATTTATAAGGAGGAGGCTCCAAGAATGAGGAATGATTTCATTGCACAACCCATAAATAAAGTGTGTCTAAGGACATTTTGTGCAAAGTGTGGTCAGGGAGAATCTTACATTCAATCACTGAAGGCACATTGGAATAACCAGGTTTCAAATTCCTCCTAAAGATTGCCAGTGTGGGGGCTTGTCTAATGTCTCTGGGGAGTGAGTTCCAGAGCCGGGGGGTCACCACAGAGAAGGCCCTCTCTCTCGTCCCCGCAAGTCGCACCTGCAATGCGGGCGGGAGCGAGAGAAGAGCCTCTCCAGAAGATCAAAGAGATCGTGGGGTTCATAGACGGAAATGCAGTCGCGCGGGTATAGAATCATAGAATCATAGAGTTGGAAGAGACCTCATGGGTCATCCAGTCCAACCCCCTGCCAAGAAGCAGGAATATTGCATTCAAATCACCCCTGACAAATGGCCATCCAGCCTCTGCTTAAAAGCTTCCAAAGAAGGAGCTTCCACCACACTCCGGGGCAGAGAGTTCCACTGCTGAACGGCTCTCACAGTCAGGAAGTTCTTCCTAATGTTCAGATGGAATCTCCTCTCTTGTAGTTTGAAGCCATTGTTCCGTGTCCTAGTCTCCAAGGAAGCAGAAAACAAGCTTGCTCCCTCCTCCCTGTGGCTTCCTCTCACATATTTATACATGGCTATCATATCTCCTCTCAGCCTTCTCTTCTTTAGGCTAAACATGCCCAGTTCCCTAAGCCGCTCCTCATAGGGCTTGTTCTCCAGACCCTTGATCATTTTAGTCGCCCTCCTCTGGACACTTTCCAGCTTGTCAACATCTCTCTTGAATTGTGGTGCCCAGAATTGGACACAATATTCCAGATGTGGTCTAACCAAAGCAGAATAGAGGGGTAGCATTACTTCCTTAGATCTAGACACTATGCTCCTATTGATGCAGGCCAAAATCCCATTGGCTTTTTTTGCCGCCACATCACATTGTTGGCTCATGTTTAACTTGTTGTCCACGAGGGTAGGTGGGTTCCAAACCGTTCAGAGCTTTGTAGGTCAAGACCTGCACCTTGAATTGGGCCCAGTAGATAAACGGCAGCTAGTGGAGCTCCTTAAACAGGAGGGTTGACCACTCTCTGTAATTCGCTTCGGTTAATAGTCTGGCTGCCGCCCGTTGGACCAGTTGGAGTTTCCGGGCCGTCTTTAAGGGCAGCCCCACGTAGAGAGCATTGCAATTACTGAAAATATTGAACTCTGCTACAATGTGTGAGCATCCTTTATGTAGAATTCTAAAATCTGAAATGCCATACACATGTTTTTCAGTGTTTACCTATGTCTGTGTATATAGACCACTTTTATCCTTCCAAAGACTGTGTTAATGGGTAATCTCGGTCTCCAAACATCCTTGTTTACCTGATTAGATAAGATGAGTCAAATGCCATCCCTTGGGTTGACCAAATATATTTACTGTGTCAAAAGGTGAATGCTGATAGGATAACTTTCTCTCTCTGCTTAATTTGAATTTGTGAATGATGGAGATTCACGCTGGATTGATGAGCCAATTTGCTTCCTTTTAAACAGAGAAAGGAGATTTCATTGCGCTGGATCTGGGTGGATCTTTTTTTCGTATTTTGCGAGTGAAAGTCTCTCATGAGAAAAAGCAGACTGTACAAATGGAAACTGAGATTTATAACACTCCAGAAGATATTATGCATGGCAGTGGAACACGGGTAAGAACCCTCCTTGTGAAAAATCTGCACTATGGCTGGTTTTATTTGTTTATGTTTGGAAAGTTTCATATACTGTTCATTTAGGTGCATTCTCTCTTGGATTTTCTGGTGCTTATTTTTTAAAGAATTTTAAAATGTAAGAGTTTTATACTACAACATTATACTCTTGTTTAAGTACAGGGCACGTTGTACTCAATGGTGTTACGTCTGAGTATACATATAAAAGATCACTCTGTTGTGTTCGAATCCTTTGTAGACATGTGGGAGGATGCCCCATTAAGTTCAGAGCTTAGGGGAAAGAGAACCAACGAAATTTGAAAATATAATATTAAAAGAACTGGCTAAAGAAGAAAACGAGCATCAAAAAGGGACAACAAGTATTATATACAAAATATTAATAGAGATTAAAGGGGAGAGAAAAGGGATACAAATAAGGGAACTATGGGAAGAAGAACTGGGAATAAAAATAGGAGAAAGGAATTGGGAAAAATTATGGAGAGCAAGACACCTCAAGAATTTATCAATTAGGATAAAAGAAAATTACTATAAGATAGTATGGAAATGGTACCTGACCCCGACAAAGATACATAATATGGATAAGAGTTGTTCAGAAAAATGTTGGAGGGGTTGCCAAGAAAGGGGTACGTATATCCACATGTGGTGGCAATGCAAATATGTAGAGTTTCTGGGGAAAAGTTATAGTAGAAATAGAAAGTATTATGAAGAAAAAAATTAATATAAATCCAGCGACTATACTGTTATCTATTTACAATACAGATGAATGGAAGGAAAATGAAAAGAATCTGATAACAATGTTGTTAACGGCTGCAAGGCTACTAATAGCAAAATATTGGAAAGGAGAGGTGGAAATTAAGATAGAAGAATGGTACAAGGAAATTTGGAAATTAGCAATAAATGACAAATTAGCATGCAATTTAAAGGTTAAAAAAGGCCTAAGGAAGGATAATGATTTTGAAAATATATGGAAAATATTTATTGAGGAAACATTAAGGAAAGAAGATGGGAACCAACCTCCACCAGAAGAAATGAGGTTCTGGTGGGAGTACAAAGAAAAGAAGAACTCCGGAGATGGGGAGCACAAGGGGTAGCACAACTGGGGCAAGGGAAAAAACAGTAATTATATGAATTATAGAGATTGTTTATGTAATGAAGGGAATATAAAGGTAATAAAATTATTAGATGTTTAGAAAAAAAAGAGGAGAACAAGTTGAATCGCTGTAAAGAATCTGGCTTAAAGAAAAGAATGAAGTAGTTTTGTTAAGACTCATACATCTTTATTTCCTACTTTTTTTCACTATATTGTTCCACCTCTTTTTATGTATATAGCATTTCTTTTGTGGTTAATAAAAACACTAATAAAAAAAATAAAAAAAGTTCAGTGGAATTTTATTCTTTCCAGAGGTAGACAAAAGCTAGGGAATTAGATTGTCTTCTTCTCTTTCTCCCTATCGTTCTTTTTTGGGGGTGTAATACTTCCCCAGTTTGATTTCCTCTCTTCTTTGAAATTGGCCTTTGGGTGTAAAACAGGTATATAGGACTCATTTTTATTTTTGTATAGCTTTATGAAAGCAATATATAGTGTGTACTGCTGTGAGCTCCTTGGAGCATAGATATAACATAAAAGAATTATCATGCGATGAGAACCCTGCTAATAGGATTTATTACAATCCGAGGCAGACGTACCCACAACCCTGGGAAAACACAGACGGTTATGATGTGTTTGTTTTCGTGGGGACAGATTCAGCTGCCTTACCTGATCCCCCTGTTTAGTTATTCTACGGAGTGTCAATATTTTACATGAAAGAATTTTCTCTCTCTTGCTCTTGAACACACGTATTTGTCCACGGGGACATATTTTGCAGCCAGCAATTCAGGCTGTAGAAGCTACATGGATGGCTGCTGGTGAAGCCTAGAAGGGTTGGAGGAGTTTCTCCTGCTTGCTCCACCCAAACCTCCTGTGTAAGTTACAGGTACTGGAATTTGATATCATCGAGGCTGACTTTTTGTTTTTGTTGGTTTCGTTTTATTGCTTAGCTTTCCTTACACCCTCCATTGGCATTCCTCTTGCTTTTGCCAAGATAAGCCTTTTTACAGGGATGGGCCACAGGTCACACTCTGGATATTATTGGATTGCAACTCCTACGATTCTTTTTATCAGTGTTTACATTGATGGAGAATTACAGTTCAACAGCATCTGTACATGTGTTTTCAGCACTATCTTAATGTTTGGCGACCTGGATTCTGGCGACATTGTTGTGGATCTTAAGTGGTGATGGCGGTGTGATCTAGTGGTACACTTGACTGGTTTATGTTGACACAACTGTCTTGGTTGGAGAGAAGTTTTGGTGGTGCTGTGATCAAGAAGTTCCAGGTTGCATTGCTGCCTGTCTTGGCATGTCTATGGACAGCTGATGTGTTGTGATGATCAGCAACTTCTTTTGCTCATGATTCAGTAGTGGAGACAGTCCATACCTTTCCTAATTTTTGGTCGTGTCAGGAGTGACTCCTGGTGTGAGAGAATTGGCTGTCTGCAAGGACGTTGCCCAGGGGACGCCTGGATGATTTAATTTTTTTATCATCCTTGTGGGAGGCTTCTCTCATGTTCCCGCATGATGAGCTGGAGCTGATAGAGGGAGCTCATCCGCCTGTCCCCGGATTTGAACCTGTGACCTGTCAGTCTTCAGTCCTGCCGGCACAGGGGTTTAACCCACTGCGCCACCGGGGGCTCCACCTTTCCTAATACAAGGATAACAAATCATTGTCCATCCATGGATTTTAATTCAGAAGTCCCAGTCAGCATGGCTAAGGCCTCTTCTACACGGCATATAAGATCATCTTCTTTGAATTGGATTATATGACAGTGTAGACTCATATAATCCAGGTCAAATTAGATAATGTGGATTATCTGCTTCTTGGCAGGGGATATTCCTGCTTCTTGGCAGGGGGTTGGACTGGATGGCCCATGAAGTCTCTTCCAACTCTTTGATTGTGTGATTCTATGTTTCTATGATCTGTGTGATATGGTAGTGTAGAAGGAGCCTAAGAGTTATAATCCAAATAAAAGGAGGTCTAGAGCAGTGGTTCCCATCCTTTGGTCCTTCAGTTTGGACTTCAGCTCCCATTAAGCCCAACCAGTTTACCAGCTTTTAGGAATTGTGGGAACTGAAGTCCAAAACACCTGGAGGGCCAAAGTTTGCTCTTGTCTGCACTAGAGCATGGATCCACTTTAAATCCAGTTTCTGCCTCCTGCTGAGTTCTGGGGCTTGTAGTTTAGTGATGCCAAGGACCAGTCTGGCTGAGCAGTTCAAAGGCCCCTTTCTAAACTATGAGCCCCAGTTGTTTTGGATTTCAACTCCCATAAAGCCCAGCCAATTTACTAGCTCTTAGGAATTGTGGGAGCTGAAGTCCAAAATACCTGGAGGACCAAAGGTTGGGAACTACTGGTCTAGAGACTCCCCAGTTCCTGTTCAGTTTGATTAAATTTAGTTTGACCATTAGTAGGCCCCTTCTACACTGCCATATAATCCAGATTGTAAAATCAGATAATCCACATTATCTGCTTTGAACTGGATTATATGAGTCTACACTTCCATATAATCCAGTTCAAAGCAGATAATCTGGATTTTATATGGCAGTGTAGAAGTGGCCTAGGTCAGCACACTTTAAGAAGCTATCTGATCTGAGAAACCAGTGTTTTCTTTTCCCTGATGCACCAAGGGCGAACACCCTATTTGTACCTGTTGGCTCTTCACCAGACACTGCTAGTTGATGTCTCATGGACTGGCATCAATCCACAGACCACTACTTTGAGTGACATTGCTCTATATGATGTTGGGCTGCAGCTCTCAATGTTCCTCACCATTTGCTTTGCTTTCTAAGACTGCTGGGAATTGCAGTTCAACAACATCTAGTGGGCTTGCCTATTTACTTTGTATAGGTAAGATCATTAGTTCATTATGCATTAGCTGCAATTAATGGTTGGGGCCCAAAATCAAATACTGTATATACTCGGGTATAAGCCTAGTTTTTCAGCCCCCTTTTTAGGCTGAAAAAGCTCCCCTTGGCTTATACTCGAGTCAAGGTTATTTATAATTTTACTCTGTTATTAGTATTATTTTATTACATTTATTATTTTACTCTACTAGTATTATTACATTTATTACTTTATTACTTATTATTAGAAGGATACATTATCACATTGACATTGAAGAAGGTTAGAATAATGGTTTAATCAGAATTGGACTGTCTTATCTGTTATTAGTATTATTTTATTACATTTATTATTTTACTCTATTATTATTATATTTACATTATTTTGCTCTATTATTTTTCTATTTATTATTTTGCTCTATTATTATTACATTTACAGTATTTTACCCTATTATTATTACATTTATTATTTTAATCTTATTATTACTATTATTATTATTACATTTACAGTATTTTACCCTATTATTATTATTACATTTAATATTTTAATCTAATTATTATTATTATTATTATTATTATTACATTTACAGTATTTTACCCTATTATTACTACATTTATTATTTTACTCTATTGTTACTGTTTTTATTGCATTTTTATTATTTTACTCTATTATTTTAATTATTTTAATAATAAGTACATTTACATTGAAGGAGGTTAGAATAATGGTTTAATTATTGGACAGTCTTATCTTAAATTAGTTTTATGTAAATATTCAGAAACATTTAGCCTATTGATGCCTCAATTAATGTAATTTTATTGGTATCTATTTTTATTTTGAAATTGACCCGTAGTGGATGCATTTCCCATCCTCGGCTTATACTCGAGTCAATATGTTTTCCCAGTTTTTTGTGATAATATTAGGTGTCTCGGCTTATATTCGGGCCGGCTTATACTCGAGTATATACGGTAGGTCTCATTGCTGGGAGCTTGGTGGTGAAGCTCAAAGTCTCTTGGGTGTACATTTGTCCCAATCTGGTCCATGCTTACTGAGGATGATGCGAATTGTAGGGGAAAGTGCTTATTGGATTTACTTCTTCAAGTGAGGATAAAATACACCTTTACTGATGTGTATGCGTGTGTTTTATGGAGTAGCATGATCAGTCCCATTCTGCAACATCGATTTTGGCATGCGTGTTTATGTGCCTTCATGTTGACTAATGGTGACCCTATGGATTTCATAAAGTTTTCTTAGGCAAGGAATACTCAGAGGTAGCTTTGCCAGTTCCATTCTCTGAAGGAACTGGTATTTGTTTGATGTCTTCAATCCAAGTACTAATCCAGGCTGAATCTGTTTAGCTTCCAAGATCAGATGGGATAGGTTTTTAAATCCTTGCGTGTTATTGTCTATGTGTGAGTTATATTAATTGTATTGTTTATTTTGCTTATTTCCTGTTGTTTTTATTGATGTGTTGTTGGGCTTGGCCTCAAGTAAGCCGCTCCGAGTCCCTTGGGGAGATGGTGGCGGGGTATAAATAAAGATTATTTATACCTATCTAACCGCATCTCTGCCTATGAACCCACCAGGACTTTGAGATCTTCCGGGGAGGCCCTGCTCTCGATCCCGCCTGCTTCTCAAGCACGGTTGGCGGGGACGAGAGATAGGGCCTTCTCGGTGGTGGCTCCTCGGCTGTGGAACGCCCTTCCCACGGACATTAGGCTAGCACCATCTCTAATGGTATTCCGCAAAAAAGTGAAGACCTGGCTGTTCAAGCAGCCGTTCGAATAACTAGTGCAATGATTGGTAATGAACATAGGAATGGAACAATGGATGACGAATATGGATTATGTTTTTGATAATGAGACGACTGTGATCGGTTATCGTAGTAAGTGTTTATTGATTGGGTAATGTGTTAAGTTGCTAATTGTTGTTATATTTTGCATTGAATTATTGCTGTTGTGAACCGTTGTGAGTCGCCTTCGGGCTGAGAACAGTGGTATATAAGTAAAGTAAATAAATAAATAAATAATAATAATGATAATAATAATAATAATAATAATTATTATTATTATTATTATCTGGTAGAGCAGTGGTTCTCAACCTGTGGTCCCCAGGTGTTTTGACCTACAACTCCCAGAAATCCCAGCTAGTTTACTAGCCGTTAGGATTTCTGAGTTGAAGGCCAAAACATCTAGGGACCCACAGGTTGAGGACCACTGCTGTAGGGTATTTTGGTATACAATAGGGTATTTTGGTATACGGTTTGGTATACAATAGGCAAGAAGAATGGAAGAATATGATATAAACATAAAGAGCTATAAATGGAAGATTGGATCTTAGGATGATAACAGTTCAAGGATAAAATGCCAGATAAGCTGTTCTGATGGTCCATAGTTTGGCTATATTGTCATGCTCTGCTGCCATTTCCCCATCAGTATCGTAAATGCTTGCTATGCCTGTTCCGTAGCATGGAAGGAGCTGCAGCATTGAAATCTATATCTTGGCCAAAGGGCTCTGCATATTTTGCCTGCATAGTTCTGCAGTAAATCAAGAAGAACCCATATATTATTAAAATACACTGTTCAACGGAGAAAAAGTTTCGGGCCTGAAAATAGTTGTTCTTTTATGATTTTGGGGTGCTGAAAACGAAAATGACATTTAAAAATGTATATTGGCTCAAGTTTTTATGATATAAGCAATCACGTGATCACGTATGGTTGAAAAAAATGCATGTTGCGAATTACACTATGGAAGATTCTAGAATACTCTAGAAAGTTTGATGACGCAATATTAGTGCCATGTGCAAAAGCCAGAAAGCCCTATATAAGGCCAGACTTTTGAACGGTGAGGGTCAGTCAGTTGAAGACTGAGACAGTATCGTTAAACATCGTTTTACATTGTTCTTTTTACTGTAGTTATGCCTCGCATGTGTGTAAATAAAGCACTATGGAAAAAAGATATCAAGGCAAATGGACTCCGTCAATGCTGTCAGACTACGGCTGGAGCATTGTAAGAGACAATCCTTTCCTTGAATACAAAAGAAAAGTCAAGAGAAGCAAACAGGATATAAACTAAAGTCACGATTAAAGCGACATTTAAACTTTCAGACTTTTCAACTGCATTAGGCCTACTAATATAGTTTCTTGCCGCACAAACATAAACAATAGACTAATTAAATAAATATTTCTCATGTATAAACTGTTGGCAATATAATTTGACTAAAATTTAGTAAATATTCATGGTTTATATACATGCAGTAAGGTTAGGCGCATTATCATAATATTAACGAATTACCTATTGTGGAGAAAATTGAAATAGCTGTTGCATAAAAACCAGAGCCAATTAACACATTTAGTTATTATATTTGAATTCAGCATGTTAAATTTATTAAGAAATGGCGCATTGCGTTTCCGTAACTGAGAAAAACTGAAAATTTGTAGAACAGTGATATTAAATACATTCTGTGTGTGTGCTTTTAGAGACTGAAAGAACGCATTGTGGGATCAGCACGCTATGATTCATGAAATCATTCAGAAATTGTAAATTGAGAATGCATGCTTGGAGAGAGGAAGAAAATCATTTTGTAGATAAGAAGTGGTAATTACTTTTCCTATTGTTGCTCAAATTATTTCTAGACGTATCTATTATTTCTTTAAAAGAAGCAGAGATATCTCCCTGACATTTCCTAGTAATTGTTAAACAACGGGCAGCTAGGCTAAGCATTAATGGGTTAGAAATCAAAGTGTAAATGTTTCCAAGCATCACTATATCAAGTCGGTGCTAGTTTGTATGCTTTTGAGTCATTACAGACTTAGGTTGACCCTGAGTGAGGGCCGGGTAAATGACCTTGGAGGGCCGCATCCGGCCCCCGGACCATAGTTTGAGGATTGAATTGGGACTATCTGATTTGGGTCGTTTTTGTTGCACTAGAACAAGGGTCCGCAAACTAAGGCCCGAGGGCCGGATGCGGCTCTCCAAGGTCATTTATCCGGCCCTCACTCAGGGTCAAGCTAAGTCTGAAACGACTTGAAAACACACAACAACAACAACCCTATCACATCAGCCAAAAGCAGACCCACACTTCCCATTGAAATACTAATAAGTTTATATTTGTTAAAATTGTTCTCTTCAACATGCTAGCGATAGCTGCTCTCCCCTTTTCTCTATGTTTTGCTGTTCTTTACATGCTGAGTAAGGGAGTCTTCTGGCAAATGCTGTACTTACCTTGCCTATTGTAGTCAGGCACGAGAAACTATAGTAGGATCAGGTCGAGGTGCATCTTACTCTTACCCAGATTGTTTATTTCATCATTTATTGCAGACACTAAGTCTGCAATAAATGTGTTTCTTCTGCAATAAATGTGTTTCTTCGGCTCTCCTTCATCATCCTCCCAGTGCCAATACTGATAAAATACTTTCAAACTAGACAGAAGATGAGGAGGAAAGGGTGACGCTTGTCAGATGTAAAAATCTTTGTAAAGCAAGATGTGGTTATTCTGAACATACCATGGACATATGACAGTTTCCAGTCTTCTGAATATGGCAGACAAAGAAATTAAGATATGTTGTGGAAGCTGATAATTTTTCCTTTCTGCTTCCTGTATGAATTCCACACTTTTTTTCTTTATTGGGGCTAACTTTGATTAACATTACATTTATACCAACCTATGGCAGTCCTATGTTGACATTATCATAATTTCTTAACTCTGACTGGAAGATGAAGAACATTATATCTTCAGTAGGTTTTGTGTACTATCTTAATGCATGTCTGCCATCCCATGGTTTTAAGTAAGTGTGTTTAAAACAAAGGTGTGTTTAAAACAACAGCAACCTTGCTTGTGGTAAAATTCCTGCAGAGAAGTCTTAAAGATCATGGATTTATTGATATATTTTCCAGCAGCCGTAAACTCACAACAGTCATACAGCTGCCTTGTGGAGCATATGGCTTTTTAGATGTTGCTGGGACGGCAACTTTCATCTTTCCTCAATGGGCTATGGTAGCTTGGGCTGATGGGTATTGCAATCTCACAACATTTGGAGGGCTGTGGGCTCCCTAAGACATTTCTACACTTTATAGAGTTACCAACAAATAATTTTATTAGTATGGATTCTTCAGGTCTTTTCTGATGTTTCCAGTAGTGCTTATGAGTTTGTCTGACTTACTAATTTGGTTTAACTTTCCTTGTTTTGTTCCCAGCTTTTTGATCATGTTGCTGAATGTTTAGGAGACTTCATGGAGAAACAGGAAATCAAGGACAAGAAGCTACCTGTTGGCTTCACGTTTTCTTTCCCTTGTAGGCAATCCAAGCTAGATGAGGTAAGAGCTCACGTTGTAGCTTTATTGCTGTGTGGAAAAGTTTAAGAAGTTGCTTGAATATGGGTCAGATGATTGGGCTATCCAAATTATTATTATTAAGTAGGTTGTTGTAGGTTTTTTCGGGCTATATGGCCATGTTCTAGAGGCATTCTCTCCTGACGTTTCGCCTGCATCTACGGCAAGCATCCTCAGAGGTAGTGAGGTCTGTTGGAACTAGGAAAATGGGTTTATATATCTGTGGAAAGACCAGGGTGGGACAAAGAACTCTTGCCTGTTGGAGCTAGGTGAGAATGTTTCAACTGACCACCTTGATTAGCACTTGATGACCTGGCAGTTGTTTGGTGTGGCTTGTTGGTGCCTGGGGCAATCTTTTGTTGAGAGATGATTAGATGTCCTTGATTGTTTCCTCTCTGTTGTTTTGCTGTTGTAATTTTAGAGTTTTTTAATACTGGTAGCTCTAAAATTACAACAGCAAAACAACAGCAAAACAAAACAACAGCAAAATTACAACAGCAAAACAATCAAGGACATCTAATCATCTCTCAACAAAAGATTGCCCCAGGCACCAACAAGCCACACCAAACAACTGCCAGGCCATAAGTGCTAATCAAGGTGGTCAGTTGAAACATTCTCACCTAGCTCCAACAGATAAGAGTTCTTTGTCCCACCCTGGTCATTCCACAGATATATAAACTCATTTTCCTAGTTTCAACGGACCTCACTACCTCTGAGGATGCTTGCCATAGATGCAGGCGAAACGTCAGGAGAGAATGCCTCTAGAATATGGCCATATAGCCCAAAAAAATCTAAAACAACCCAGTGATTCCGGCCATGAAAGACAATATATTATTATTAATTTTCTTATCTGCTTCTCTCTGTGAATTGAAGTGGCCTATAGAAGCCTTCCTTAACTTAATCTCCTCCAGATTGGTAAACTAGCTGCATTATCCCTAGCCAACACAGGGGCGTGCCTATGTGTGGAGGTCAACACACGAAGAGCAGCAGGTTATGACTAGCCTGGCTTTCCACTGTTTCTGATGCATGTCTTCTTAGTTCTGCAAAATGGGACTGAACTGGTGTGCAAAGCATGTGCTCAACGTACCTTCTTTCCCTTGTTATAAGGATCATAGGGTACAAAATACCATATACAGAGTGCAGCAGCCAGGGGCGGCTCATCCATTACGCGAAGTAAGCGGTCGCAGAACACTTTTTTTTGCCAGGGGTGCAGAGGCGCCTCTCTAAATGCCCCTCGACCACCACTTGAGGAGCGCCCCCTCAGCTCACAACAGCCCTAGCAGTCCGGGGGGAGCCTCGGCTTTCTTGCCTCGCTGCCGGGCGATCCTCTTCCGAAAAGGGCCGGGCCCTTGAGCCTTGCCTAGCCCCTCTCATTCCTACTCCACCTGGCCACCAGGTGCGCGAGCAGAGCCGGCGCTCAATCTTTCTCCGCGTTCGATCCCTTCCCCATGACCGGCTCCCTTTCCCGATCCCCCGGTGCTCCACCCGCCTCCTCTCCCCAATCCGCGGGTGGGCAAGGGGAGGAGCCGCCACGCCTGGCCCGCTTCGGGTCTGGAGGCGTGTCTGAAGACCCCAGCGTGCGCACCAAAAGTCGCCTCTTCTCCTGACTTTCTCTTCAGCCATTGGGACCAAGAGAGAGAGAGAGAGAGGGAGAGAGAGAGCCCCTCCGGCTGGAGGTATCTCCCACCTCTGCTCCCTCCTTTGTTTTTGCGCCTACCTTCAGGAAAGGTGGGCATCTCCACCTCTCTCTCTCTCTCTCTCTCTCTCTCTCGGTCCCAGTGGCTGAGGAGAAAGTCAGGAGAAGAGGTGACTTTTGGTGCACACTCCGAGGTCTTCAGGCACGCCTCCGGACCCAAAGCGGGCCAGGCAAGGGAGCAAGTGCGGCAAGTGTAGTTACTGGGATGTATAGTTCACGTACAATCAAAGAGCATTCTGAACTCCACCAATGATGGAATTGAACCAAATATGGCACACAGAACTCCCACGATGAACAGAAAATATATATCAATGATTGGTTGGGGGGGGGGGTCGCCAAAATACTGTTTGCTTACCATTGAAAATTACCTAGGGCCGCCTCTGGCAGCAGCATAACCTTTTTTTAAAACGCCTGCCATTCAGTCGGATGAAGATGCAGCGGAGCGCTATGGTCTCGTTCGAGAGGCGGGAGTATAAAGTTTTGTCCTGACACAGTTCAGTCGCCGTCGTGCGTAGGAACAATGAGGAGCGTGCTTTTGCCGTTGAGGTCTACTTTTCGAGGCCTACTGTGATCACAGCCCAGCGTGCCTTTCGGAATTGCTTTAATTTAGCCCCATTGGCCCCTGTCCCGGACCGGAAATCAATTGTGATGTGGGTCACTACATTCAGACAAACTGCAAGTGCGACAAGACGAAGAACTGGAGTCCCCCGGCCCATTAGATCACCTGAGAACATTGAGGCAGTGAGAACTTCAATGTTGCGATCACCACGGTGTTCTGCGCACAAACATGCGTCTGCCCTTGGACTTTCCGATCGTTCTGTGAGGAGAATTCTTCATAATGATCTTCATTTCCATCCTTACAAGATGTGCAGGAACTTTCTGAACGTGACTTCAATTCTCGGAGGAACGCGTGTGAGGTTCTTCTCGAAGTCATTCCTGAGGATGCTATTGTTTTTTTTAGTGATGAAGCCGATTTTCATTTGTGTGGATCCGTCAACAAACAAAACATGTGCTACTGGGCTGACAACAATCTCCGAGAATTGCATCAAAGGCCTTTGCATTCACCTAAAATCACAGTGTGGTGTGCAATTTCCTCAGCTGGAATTATTGGTCCCTGGTTCTTTGAGGAAAATGAAGTTGCAACAGCAAAACAACAGAGAGTAAACAATCAGGCACATCAAATCACTCTCAACAAAAGATTCCCCCAGGAACTTCCAAACCATTAAATGCTAATCAAGGTGGTCAGTTGAAACATTCACACCTAGCTCCAGCAGACAAAAGTCCTTTGTCCCACCCTGGTCATTCCACAGATATATAAACCCATTTTCCTACTTCCAACAGACCTCACTACCTCTGAGGATGTTTGCCATAGATGTATGGCCATGTTCAGGAGAAAATGCCTCTAGAACATGGCCATATAGCCAGGAAAAACTTACAACAACCCAGTAAAAAAACCACTCTAAAATATAGAATATCCTTTATTTTGTCAAATATTATCTGGAACTCCTCACACCTAAAGACTATGCTCCTGTGAAGGAAAGGAAGTAGAAACAATAGAACACATTTTATTGAAGTGCAGTACAACATAGGCAACTTTTATATCCCAATTTTATCCCGCATGACCAGCCATTTTTAGATATCTTTTAGAGGACAAGTGCCACAGGGTGACCCTCATAGTGACAAAATTCCTTGCAGTGGCAACAAGGTTGAGAAAGAAACTAACTTCGGATAGGGGTATTATTTGAAACTTTTTATACTAATTTTGGAGACTGAGATGGGAAAAACTTTTAATGGCTGTTTGTTCACTGATGGGTCTATGGATTTTTGTATGTTTGATTTTATTGTTTAATTTTATTAGGGTATCCTGATCACCTGGACAAAGCGTTTCAAAGCAAGTGGCGTCGAGGGAGCTGATGTAGTGAAGTTACTAAACAAAGCAATCAAGAAACGAGGGGTAAGGGTTATCATGTATATTTACATACACATATATCATCTGGCTGACCTAGAACATACTTATAGCTTCCAGGCATTGCTGAATATATTTTTCAGACTCCAATTAATGTTGATGTAGAATTGTGACAATCGGAATCTCACCAAAAGTCTTGAGCCCAAAAGATCTTTATGTTGAAAGTCCCCCTCTCTCTCTCTTTTGAGCTCTAAAGACCTTGCTGTGGGAAGTATTATATGTTTTCCAAATATATCCATATTTAAAGAAGTCAGTCTGCTTTCCATATCCACAGATTCCTCCCTTATGTCCTTCCGGAAGAGCCTGAAGACATGGCTATTCGAGAAGGCATTTAACTAAATGCTACAGTAACTGGAAATGACAACTGGAACGGAATATAGAGTATGAGATTGGTTATGATTCTATGATAAGACGAAGCGGATTATTTTAGTGTAATTAGATGATAGTGTATTAGTGATATGTTGTTTTTGTCATTGTAGTTTATTGTAAAATATGCTTTTTATATGTTGTACACCGCTGCGAGTCGCCCTAGGGCTGAGAGCGGCGGTTAACAAATGCAGCAAATAAATAAATAAATAAATAAATTCCTCATCCATGAATTCCACCATCTACAGCTGTGGTGTTGGAGGAAAGTTCTGAGAGTGCCTTGGACTGCGAGAAGATCCAACCAGTCCATCCTCCAGGAAATAAAGCCCGGCTGCTCACTGGAGGGAAGGATACTAGAGACAAAGTTGAAGTACTTTGGCCACATCGTGAGGAGACAGCAAAGCCTGGAGAAGACAATTATGCTGAGGAAAGTGGAAGGCAAAAAGAAGAGCGGCCGACCAAGGGCAAGATGGATGGATGGCATCCTTGAAGCGACTGGAATGACCTTGAAGGAGCTGGGGGTGGTGACGGCCGACAGGGAGCTCTGGCGTGGGCTGGTCCATGAGGTCACGAAGAGCCGGAGACGACTGAACGAATGAACAACAACAATACAGTTGGAAAATATTTTCCCCCCTGGGAAACAAACTCCAGCAGACATCAAGGCACCCCTGTATTTAAATTAACATGAACAATGTTAGCACTAGAGGGACACGATCTTCGGGGTGACTGGCATGCATACATGTGGTATTCAAAAAGGAAGATCGAGAAACATTTTGGCAATCATTTTGTCAGATCTTCTCTGATCAAAATTTGGGAGAAGTATAAACCTAATCTGTACGGGAAAACGCCACCCTAGAAGCGACCCAGAGGAGAGATATTGACAAGCTGGAATGTGTCCAGAGGTGGGCGACTAAAATGATCAAGGGTCTGGAGAACAAGCCCTATGAGGAGCGGCTTAAGGAGCTGGGCATGTTTAGCCTGAAGAAGAGAAGGCTGAGAGGAGATATGATAGCCATGTATAAATATGTGAGAGGAAGCCACAGGGAGGAGGGAGCAAGCTTGTTTTCTGCTTCCTTGGAGACTAGGACACGGAACAATGGCTTCAAACTACAAGAGAGGAAATTCCATCTGAACACGAGGAAGAACTTCCTGACTGTGAGAGCCGTTCAGCAGTGGAACTCTCTGCCCTGGAGTGTGGTGGAGGCTCCTTCTTTGGAAGCTTTTAAACAGATGCTGGATGGCCATCTGTCAGGGGTGATTTGAATGCAATATTCCTGCTTCTTGGCAGGGGGTTGGACTGGATGGCCCATGAGGTCTCTTCCAACTCTATGATTCTATGATAAGACTCGGATGAACCAGCACTACTAACAATGTTATATGGAGGAGAATTATTAAGTAATTTACTAACCTTTTCGCACTCAACCCCCAATATCCAATCACAACTCACCCCCTTCCTCCCCCCTCCCTACATATCCCATACTCCTTCCCTACAACCCTACATCCTGCCCTACAACCCTACTTTTTCTCCCCTCACCCCCTACCCCAATACCCCTATTTTAATGTATAATATACTGATGATCAACAACTATACAGATGTACCCCCAAACAAAACCTTTAATAAAGATTACACACACACACATACAATGTTTAAATCCATTCTGAATAACTTACATCCTATAGTCCAGGGATCCCCAAACTTTTTGAACAGAGGGCCGGGTCACAGTCCCACAAACTGTTGGAGGGCTGGATTATATTTTGAAAAAAACATTAATGAATTCCTATGCACTCTGCACATATATTATTTGCAGTGCAACCCCCCCCCCCCCAAAAAAAAATCAAAAAACAAAAACCCACAATTCTATATAAATAAAAATGTAATGTTCGTTTGTGGGATTAACAGAACTCAAAAACCACTGGACGAATTGACACCAATTTTGGACACAAGACACCTAACAACCCAATGTATGTCCTTCACTCAAAAAATTGATTTTGTCATTTGGGAGTTGTAGTTGCTGGGATTTATAGTTCACCTAAAATCAAAGAGCATTCTGAACCCCACCAACGATGGAATTGAACCAAACTTGGCACACATTTCTCCCATGACCAACTGAAAATACTGGAAGGGTTTGGTGGGCAGTGTCCTTTGGTTTTGAAGTTGTAGTTCACCTACATTCAGAGATCATTGTGGACTCAAACAATGATGGATTGGGATCAAACTTGGCACAAATACTCAATATGCCCAAATGTGAACACTGGTGGAGTTTGGGGGGAAATAGAATCTTGACATTTGGGAGTTGTAGTTGCTGGGATTTATAGTTCACCTACAATCAAAGAGGATTCTGAATCCCATCAACGATAGAATTGAACCAAACTTGGCACACAGAATCATAGAATCATAGAATCATAGAATCAAAGAGTTGGAAGAGACCTCATGGGCCATCCAGTCCAACCCCCTGCCAAGAAGCAGGAATATTGCATTCAAATCACCCCTGACAAATGGCCATCCAGCCTCTGCTTAAAAGCTTCCAAAGAAGGAGCCTCCACCACACTCCGGGGCAGAGAGTTCCACTGCTGAACGGCTCTCACAGTCAGGAAGTTCTTCCTCATGTTCAGATGGAATCTCCTCTCTTGTAGTTTGAAGCCATTGTTCCGCGTCCTAGTCTCCAAGGAAGCAGAAAACAAGCTTGCTCCCTCCTCCCTGTGGCTTCCTAGTTCTCCCATGACCAACAGAAAGTACTGGAAGGGTTTGGTGGGCAGTGTCCTTTGGTTTTGGAGTTGTAGTTCACCTGCCTCCATAAATCACTGTGGACTCAATGATAAATCTGGACCAAACTTGCCACTGATATTCCATATGCCCAAATGTGAACACTGGTGGAGTTTGGGGGAAATAGAATCCAGAGATTGCTGTGAACTCATACAATGATGGATCTGGACCAAACTTGCCACTAATAATAATAATAATAATAATAATAATTATTATTATTATTATTGATGTGCCCAATGTGTCAAACCTTTTCAGAGCGGCGCTGCGGGGCTTGTTCTCCTGGCGTGGCTAGGAGTGGAGTGGAGTGGGAGGCACCTTGTGGCTGCGGAGAGCAGAGAGGCAGGAGCAGAGGGTTCCTGCTATTGCCGGAGCGGCGCTGGGTGGGCGTGGCCAGGGAACGCCGGCGTTCCCTGGCCACGCCCACCCGGCGCCGCTCCACCAATAGCGGGAAGTTGGAACCCTCTGCTCCGGCTGCTCTGGTCTCCAGAGGACCCACCTGGGAGGCTTCTCCCACACGAGCAGAGCGGCCGGAGCAGAGGGTTCCCGCTATTGGCGGAGCGGCGCCGGGTGGGCATGGCCAGGCCGGAAAAATGCCCTCGGCGGGCGGCATACGGCTGTAGTTTGGGGACCCCTGCTATAGTCCAATCATATAGATTATTATAGGGAAGTATTGAGAGTTTACAATTGAATGAGACTTACTCCCCCATCAGTGTGCCTAGAAATAATTATACAGCTCAACCTGTTCCTGGGGTTATTTGGGGCACTGATTCAGAAAATTGCTTTGGATAGACAGCATAAGCTCTAGTTTCTTAGATATGATTACCATGATTTTCTGCGGGCAAGCAGATCTCAAAAACTAGGGCTGATAGGGGAAAACTTGTGCCATTTTTTGAATCAGTAGGTCAAATATACCCAGAAACAGGTCCAACATTTAAAGTTATATGTGTTGGCCAGTGTTATATATTGGTCTCGGCGGTGGTCAGGGGAGCTTTTGCACAACTAAAACTTGTGTGCCAGCTGCGCCCGTACCTTGGGAAGGCTGACATGGCCATGGTCGTCCACGCTTTGGTTACATCCCGTTTAGACTACTGCAACGCTCTCTACGTGGGGTTGCCTCTGAAGATTGCCCGGAAGCTGCAGCAAGTACAACGTGCGGCAGCCAGATTACTAACAGGTGCTGGGTACAGGGAGCACACCACTCCGCTGTTACACCAGCTCCACTGGCTGCCAATTAGCTTCAGAGCACAATTCAAAGTGCTGGTGTTAACCTATAAAGCCCTAAACGACTCCGGCCCGGTTTACCTCTCCGAACGTATTCTCACCTACGATCCATCAAGATTACTAAGATTGTCTGGAGGGGCCCTGCTCTTGGTCCCACCAGCCTCACAAGCGCGGCTGGTGGGGACGAGGGACAGGGCCTTCTCGGTGGTGGCCCCACGACTCTGGAACTCTCTCTCGCCAGAGGTCAGAACCGCCCCAACAATCCTGACATTCAGGAAACAGGTGAAGTCGTGGTTATGGAGACAGGCTTTCGAAGAATGAGACACGATCTGGATGGAAGACGGTGTATATTCGATATTCGATTTTAGTATGACGACTGGCCACTGTAGTTTTAAAATATGTGCTTTTTTAATGTTTTATTGTAATGTGTATTTTGATATTTTACCGATTGTATGTGTTTTTATGGTTGGAAACCGGGCTGAGTCCCTCTTATGAGGTGAGAAGCTCGGTATATAAAACTTTGAAATAAATAAATAAAATAAATTTTTATGTCACAGCATTTGGTAAATGTAGTAGGGCTTTGTATTGTTCAGGGATGACTCGAACTCATATTTAATTACAAATGAAGGTCCCTGGCTGAAAGACATTTTGAGAAGATAAGAATGTGAGGATTAAACTTCCTGAGTCGTAATGAAGAACTGCAATAATATGGAGAAAATATTCTCCTAAGAGAACCTTGCACTACTACCTGACCACTAGTGCAACAGAGCTTTCTTTCCATCTTGTCCAATCCTCTGCGATATCTGAAAATGAGCCTTGGACATGATCCCATCCTTGCAGAGCAGATTTCGGGGCAGATGGGAGCGGGAGTGGGATTAGCTTCTGTGTTCTGCTGACTGAAGCAGTTCTGTCAGTGGACGCTTCTAACTAGATTATGGCTTCAGATTTGATGTCGCAGTAAAATCTAGAATAGGTATTATCATGTGTTAGTAAAATCGTATTAGATACAATATCTTCTGTTTCGTTTTAAAGGATTACGATGCAGACATCATGGCCGTTGTCAATGACACAGTAGGAACAATGATGACCTGTGGATTTGATGACCAGCGTTGTGAAGTTGGCTTGATCATTGGTATTCACATTTGATTCTTTTTCTAAATATAATGTAAATATGGCTTTGTTTGTTTTATTTTCACTCTACTGATAAATCCCAATCCCTTCTTTTAAGGTACTGGCACAAACTCCTGTTACATGGAAGAAATGCGGCACATTGATCTGGTGGAAGGGGATGAAGGGCGGATGTGCATCAATACCGAGTGGGGAGCATTTGGAGATGACGGATTATTAGAAGACATCCGGACTGAATTTGACAGAGAGATTGACCGGGGCTCCCTTAATCCTGGGAAACAACTGTAATTGAGATTATGTTCAATGTATTGTCGAAGGCTTTCATGGCCGGAATCACTGGGTTGTTGTAGGTTTTCTGGGCTATATGGCCATGTTCTAGAGGCATTTTCTCCTGACGTTTTGCCTGCATCTCTGGCAAGCATCCTCAGAGGTAGTGAGGTCTGTTGGAAGTAGAAAAATGGGTTTATATATCTGTGGAATGACCAGGGTGGGACAAAGGACTTTTGTCTGCTGGAGCTAGGTGTGAATGTTTCAACTGACCACCATCGAATTGTGCCTTGCTTTTGTAAGCCGCTCTGAGTCCCCTTCGGGGTGAGAAGGGCAGGGTAGAAGCAACCAAAATAAATAAATTGATTAGCATTTAATGGCTTGGAAGTGCCTGGGGGAATCTTTCTTTGAGAGGTGCCTGATTGTTTACTCTCTGTTGTTTTGCTGTTGTAATTTTAGAGTTTTTAAATACTGGTAGCCAGATTTTGTTCTTTTTCATGGTTTCTTCCTTTCTGTTGAAATTTCAACAAAAGTCCTTTGTCCCACCCTGGTCTTTCCACAGATATATAAACCCATTTTCCTACTTCCAACAGACCTCACTACCTCTGAGGATGCTTGCCATAGATGCAGACGAAACGTCAGGAGAAAATGCCTCTAGAACATGGCCATATAGCCCAGAAAACCTACAACAACCCTGAGATTATGTTATTAATGATCCCGACCACAAGAAGTCCAATCTGAAATTATTCCTCACATCTGCTATATTTGCAATACTGGAAGTCTTGGATGATTATGACTGGTCTTATTAACCTAAGGAATGCACAACCCCTTTGCTTTTGAATGCTGACCATTTGTTCTGGCCTTTGCAAAGGCTGTATTTGAACCATAAAGTCTCATAGTTAACCATAATTTTACTTTTTACCTGAACTGCGAGTTTTTGAACAAGTCTAGATCTTAAACCAGGGGTCCCCAAACTACGGCTTGCGGGCCACTTCCGGCCCGCCAAGGGCACTTATCCAGCCCGCAGAGGAGGAGCACCCCCCCCACACACACACACACACAGTGCCCCTCCCTTGGCTGGCTCACGCTGCCCATCGGGCCTGACGGATGTGGCCTACTCATGCGTAAAGCACCCATTGGGCCTGATGGATAGCGTAAGCCTGCCAAGGAAGGAGCAGCCCCGCGTGGCCTACTCGTGCGTAAAGCACCTCGCAAGGTGCTTTATGTGCAAGTAGGCCGTGCGGGGCTGCGCCTCCTTTGGCAGGCTCACGCTATCCGTCAGGCCCGATGGGCAGTGTGAGCCAGCCAAGGGCAGCCGCTCCGTGTGGCCTACTCGCGCGTAAAGTACCTCACGAGGTGCTTTACGCACGAGTAGGCCGCGCGGGGCTGCTCCTCCCTTGACAGGCTTACGCTATCCGTCAGGCCCAATGGGCAGCGTGAACCATCCAAGGGAGTCTGCCCCATGCCGTCATGCTGGCCACATGACCTTGGAGGTGTCTACTGTGGACTCAAACAATTATTTATTATTTATTTATTTGCTTTATTTCTATACCGCATTTTTCAGCCCAAACAGGCGACTCAATGCGGTTTACAAGGTACAAATTATCATAACAATGTCAGATGGATCTGGACCAAACTTGGCATGAATACTCCATTTGCCCAAATGTGAACACTGGTGGAGTTAGAGGAAAATAGACCTTGACCTTGGGAGTTGTAGTTGCTGGGATTTATAGTTCACCTACAATCAAAGAGCATTCTGAACCCCACCAATGATAGAATTGGGCCAAAATTCCCACACCCCTATGACCAACAGAAAAATACTATGTTTTCTGATGGTCTTTGGCGACCCCTCTGATACCCCTCTTGCGACCCTCTCAGGGGTCCCGACCGCCAGGTTGAGAAACACTTACTTACATAGAGGATTCCCAGAGAGGATATATTTTACTGAATATGTAGGGGAAAATGTGGGTGCTGGTCCCGCAATATGAGGGTCTTACTATATCTCTGAGCCCAGTAAGGATTGGGCTACCTCTGTATTTTTCATGAGGACATCTGAACCTGTTTTTGGTTTCCTTTTCAGGTTTGAGAAGATGGTGAGTGGCATGTACATGGGTGAACTTGTCAGGCTTATCCTCGTAAAAATGGCCAAAGAAGGTCTAATTTTTGAAGGTCGAATCACTCCAGAACTTCTCACCAAAGGAAAGTTAGAAACAAAACATGTTTCTGCCATAGAGAAGTAAGTGGCTTTGGAAGCATATCTTCAGCTTTTCATTTGACATAATTTCATAACAGGAGAGATGATCGGATGTCTACCATTGGATTTTGAGAGGACTTCTTGTAAGAACTTAAAAATAATGTCTTTTTAAAATAGGTATAATAGGTACTGCTATTTTTTTCCAATTTCCAAAAGTTTTCAGAGACCAATTATGGGTTGAAGCAACTTAGATAATATATATAACTTATTTGCATGTAATTTACATAGCATTTTAATAAAACATCAGGCTTCTCAGTTATATCAAGCTGGTAGCTTGCATGGTTTTCCCCTTTCCTAAATAGTTGCCACCTTTGAGAAAGACTTCCAAATAATTGTCATGTAGAGAGTTGAAATTCAGACTTCTTTTTCTTTCAAACTTATTTCTGAATCTTTAGTGTATTATCTTTGCAACAATCCTCTGTAATCATAGGGCAAGAATCTTGTTTGTTGTTGTTGTTATTGTTATTATTATTTGAAACACAACAAGATGAGTCCACAGCAAACTAGATCACTCTGCTGGCTGTTGTATTCGATCACACGTCGGACACGTCCCAAGTGTCTAGGACTTTGTGATGTATCGGCGAATAAAGCATGCAGATCCCAGTAAGATGGCCTTTTGTAGCTGGCAGATGGTAATTTTGTCAGTGCCGATTGTGTTTAAGTGCATTATTATTATTATTATTATTATTATTATTATTATTATTTTATTTATTACCCACCTCTCTTTGTTGCTTTAAAAACAAGATCATGAATTCTTTGGAGTTTGATAAGATCAATAGGCCACATTACATGATCTGAGGGACATGTGCGGAACAGTTGTACTTTTCTGTCCCTAATATTTAACTCCACAGCTAATCTAAAGTAAGCCACAGATTCCAAAAACACTCCGAATCCATATTTACCAGTGTATTTATTCTTAGTATTTTGGCACCGTTAGTTTTAAAGTTAAATCTGTTTGCAAAGTGCACTGCGTCACATTTCAGATGTATTTTACAATATCTCTCTCCTCTTTCTTTGGCCGTTCCTTCACGATCACAAAAAACTCTTTATCAAAATAATATTTTTCTTGTGGTGAACACCCTTAGGTGAATTTTCAGTGAAAATAATACTTTTTTTTGCTTGCACATACTTGGTTTAAGAGAGGAGGAAATGATGTGACAGCATGAGATTCTTTTGCAAGCTTTATCGCTAGAAGTAACCATGCTTCTCTGTCTCTGCCATGATGCATACACAGAGGTTTATTTATTTACTATCTGGAACCACCACGAGTTGCTGTGGCCATCCTTCCCTCTCTCTATCTCTACTTCTTTCTTTCTTTTCTTCCTTCTCTCCTTTTCTTTCCCTTCTTCCTTCTTCCTTCTAATCTGTTTCTTTTCTTACTTTCTTTGCTCTGTGGTCCCATCCTTCCTTCCCTCCCTCCCTCCTTCCCTCTCTCCCTCCCTCTTTCTCTTTTTTGTTCCTTCTCTCCTTCCCCCCCTCTTTCACTTTTTTATTTCCTTCCTTCCTTCCCTCCCTCTTTCTCTCTTTCGTTCCTTCTCTCCTTCCTTCCCTCTTCCACTTTTTTATTTCCTTTTCTCCTTCCTTCTCTACTTTTCTTTCTTTCCTTCCTACCTTTCCCTACCTCTTTCTCTCTTTTGTTCCTTCTCTCCTTCCTTTCCTCTTTCACTACTTTTCCTTCTCTCCTTCCTTCCTTCCCTCCCTCTTTCTCTTTTTTGTTCCTTCTCTCCTTCCTTCCCTCTTTTACTTTTTTATTTCCTTCTCTCCTTCCTTCTCTCCTTTCTTTCTTTCTTTCTTTCCTCCCTCCCTCCCTCCCTCCCTCTTTCTCTCTTTTGTTCCTTCTCTCCTTCCTTCCCTCTTTTACTTTTTATTTCTTTCTCTCCCTTCCTTCTTTCCCTTCCTTTCCTTCCTTCCCTCCCTCTTTCTCTCTTTCATTCCTTCTTTCCTTCCTTCCCTCTTTTACTTTTTTATTTCCTTCTCTCCTTCCTTCCTTCTCTACCTTCCCTCCCTCCCTCTTTCGTTCCTTCTCTCCTTCCTTTCCTCTTTCACTTTTTTATTTCCTTCGCTTCTTCCTTGCTTTTCTACCTTTCCTTCCTTCCTTCCTTCCTTCCTTCCTTCCCTCCCTCCCTCCCTCCCTCCCTCTTTCATTCCTTCTCTCCTTCCTTCCTTCTTTCACTTTTTATTTCCTTCTCTCCTTCCTTCCTTCTCTACCTTCCTTCCCTCTCTCCCTCTTTCGTTCCTTCTCTCCTTCCTTCCTTCTTTCACTTTTTATTTCCTTCTTCCTTCCTTCTCTACCTTTCTTTCTTTCCTTCTCTCTTTCCCTCCTTCTTTCCCTTTTTGTTCTTTGTTTTTTGGCTTCTTAAGTCCCTTCTGCTGCATTTTTCAGTGTTTTATGAGTGATGATCACTCGTTGGCCTGAGAGGCGTCTTGTGTCCAAATTTGGTGTCAATTCGCCCAGTGGTTTTTGAGTTAAGTTAATCCCACAAACGAACATTACATTTTTATTTATATAGATTTATTTATTTATTTACAGTTTTTCTGTAAATACAGGATTTATGAGGCCATAAAGAAGACTCCAACAAAGCATTCCAGCGGGGAAGCATGTGGGGTATGCGGAAGTGCTTCATCAGCTTCGCAGGTGGACGATGAAAGCGACAGCTCCCTGGTGGACAGAAAAAGTTAAATAGCCTCTGTGCATGTCTGTATATGTTTGTATGTCAAAAATTGGCATTGAATGTTTGCCACATATGTGTACACTGTGATCCGCCCTGAGTCCCCTGCGGGGTGAGAAGGGCGGAATATAAAAGCTGTAAATAATAATAAATAATAATTCTATTCCGCCCTTCTCACCCCGCATGGGACTCAGGGCGGATTACATTGTACATATAAATGGCAAACATTCAATGCCATTGACACACAACATATACAGACAGACACACAGAGACTATTTAACATTCCAGCTTTTTCATGAGGGTATTCTGACCACCAGGGGAGCTGTTGCTTCACCGTCCATTTGTGACACTGATGAAGCACTTCCTCATTCTTTGCATGCTTGCTGGAGATTTTTATGGTGTCGTAAATTAGCCTCCCCACTTAAGCGGTACCTAAATTTCTTACTTCACAGATGCAACTGTCTTTATGGCTGCAAAGTTACACAAATTGGTTGGAAGCTTACTCCGACTTGGGCTGGCTTCGAACTCATGACCTTTTGGTCACTAGTGATCTTAATGCAGCTGACTCCTAGCCAGCTGCGCCACAGTCCCGGTGGCGCAGATTATGTCTTTAATGTACACTCCTGTGCTGGAAGTCTCATCTTAGCAGACAGCAAACAGGCTTTTTGATGTTGAATTACAATTCCCATTATCTTTCACCAATAGTTATATAGGCTTGGTTCCTGTAAGCCTGGTGTCTCACTAATTGGGGGATCCTCATGTAAGCATTACTCAGATTCAAATGAAGCACTTCCTTTGCCTTCATGCACAGGTTGATATCAGACCCTCTTGCTTTGTTGGGAATGTCCAAACCTCATAATAACATCTTGATCTTTTAATATCTACTTGTAGGAGCAAAGAAGGGTTACAGAAGGCCAAAGAGATACTGACCCGTCTTGGGGTTGAGCCCTCCCATGAAGACTGCATTGCTGTCCACCATGTCTGTACAATTGTTTCATTCCGCTCAGCAAACTTGGTAGCTGCGACGCTGGGAGCGATCCTGAATCAGCTGCGAGATAATAAGGGAGTTGGACGTCTGCGGACCACTGTGGGGGTCGATGGCTCCCTTTACAAGATGCACCCACAGTAAGATCCTGGCTTGTTTCCATATTTATATCTTGGCACCTGTTAGGGACCATCTCATCCAAAGGTCAGGTATTTAACACATCTCTCTGACATTTGGATGCATGGTTGGAGCTTGAGCTAAATAAGCAGAACTGTTAAACATAAAATGAAAGTCGGCTATCCCTATTGTACGAGTTTTCAAAGGCAGCAAAATAGGTTCGGCAGAGGATATGCTTACTTAAGACGCTCCATGCACATTGTTTGTGCAATTGCTTGTGGTTTCTTCTATCCTTTGCTAGGAAGGGGAAGATATGCAGGCAAGGGAATAATCAGTCCACGAGGCAGGATGGATAGATAATTGTAGGCAATATGTGCTTGAAGTTGTGTAGGCGTTGTGCTTTCAAATAGTGAGTGACTGTAAGCTTAGGTGCTCACACCACAGGCAGCACAATTTTTATTAGACATGTCAAGGAAAGTTAGGGAGTACTTGCTCATTCTTTGCATGCTTGCTGGAGATTTTTATGGTTTCTGTCCACTAGGCAAAACTACGATGAGGTGGATCAGTAATTGGTTAAATGGACAAACCCAGAGGGTGCTCACCAATGCTTCCTCTTCATCCTGGAAAGAAGTGACAAGTGGAGCGCCGCAGGGTTCTGTCCTGGGCCCAGTCCTGTTCAACATCTTTATTAATGACTTAGATGAAGGGCTAGAAGGCATCAAGTTTGCAGACAACACCAAATTGGGAGGGATAGCCAATACTCCAGAGGACAGGAGCAGAATTCAAAACGATCTTGACAGATTAGAGAGATGGGCCAAAACTAACAAAATGAAGTTCAACAGGGACAAATGCAAGATACTCCACTTTGGCAGGAAAAACGAAATGCAAAGATACAGAATGGGGGACAATGCATGGCTCAAGAGCAGTACATGTGAAAAAGATCTTGGAGTCCTTGTGGAAAACAAGTTAAACATGAGCCAACAATGTGATGTGGCGGCAAAAAAAGCCAATGGAATTTTGGCCTGCATCAATAGCAGCATAGTGTTTAGATCTAGGGAAGTCATGCTACCCCTCTATTCCGCTTTGGTTAGACCACACCTGGAATATTGTGTCCAATTCTGGGCACCACAATTCAAGAGAGGTATTGACAAGCTGGAATGTGTCCAGAGGAAGGTGACTAAAATGATCAAGGGTCTGGAGAACAAGCCCTATGAGGAGCGGCTTAAGGAGCTGGGCATGTTTAGCCTGAAGAAGAGAAGGCTGAGAGGAAATATGATAGCCATGTATAAATATGTGAGAGGAAGCTACGGGGAGGAGGGAGCAAGCTTGTTTTCTGCTTCCTTGGAGACTAGGACGCGGAACAATGGCTTCAAACTACAAGGGAGGAGATTCCATCTGAACATGAGGAAGAACTTCCTGACTGTGAGAGTCATTCAGCAGTGGAATTCTCTGCCCCGAAGTGTGGTGGAGGCTCCTTCTTTGGAGGCTTTTAAACAGAGGCTGGATGGCCATCTGTCAGGGGTGATTTGAATGCAATATTCCTGCTTCTTGGCAGGGGGTTGGACTGGATGGCCCATGAGGTCTCTTCCAACTCTTTGATTCTATGATTCTATGATCTGTATTGTCGAAGGCTTTCATGGCTGGAATCACAGGGTTGTTGTAGATTTTACGGGCTATATGGCCATGTTCTAGAAGCATTCTCTCCTGACGTTTTGCCTGCATCTATGGCAGGCATCCTTAGAGGTCTGACCTCACAACCTCTGAGGATGCCTGCCATAAATGCAGGCAAAATAAATTTTCTGGAGTATAACAACTGGTCATGGCTCTAGTTAATGTTTATTTCGTGTTTTCGTTCTGTTCGTTTCATTCGGATGGCACAAAATGGTTCAACCCCCCACGGTACGAAAATAATAGTGAAACAAAAAGGAAAGTAGCATTGGTAACCATGTGGTTGCCTGCTTTTCGGGCCACATGGCATGGCCCAGGGAGAAACTGATAGTGATTCTATACAAATGCACAACACTAATAGCAACTACTTCCAAGTAAGTACCATACAAAACAGGAAATAACAGTTTCAAACCAGGAACATAATTATTTTTCAAATGTTATTACATAGTGTTATGGGTCTGGTGTGAAACACATAACTATTTTTTATATGTAACTTGAATTACATGTATTTGTATGCTGCTTTATTATCATAGGTACTCCTAGCTACTGTCAGGGTGATAGTATTATACCACATTAGGAATTGGGAATGCTCTCCGGACATTTATGGACTGCATCTTTCATTATCTTATCTTTGGCTGTCCTGGCCAGAGCAGAAAAAAATTGCAGTCCAACATCTAGACCAGTGGTTCTCAACCTTTCTAATGTCGTGACAGTTCCTCATGTTGTGGTGACCCCCAAACATAACATTATTATTTTTGCTACGTTTACTACTGTTACGAATTGTAATGTAAATATCTGATATGCAGGATGTATTTTTATTGTTACAAATTGGACATACTTAAAGCATAGTGATTCATCACAATATGCTTGGGGGAGTATGGACAACAGATGATGGGATTTGCAGTGCCTTCAACTGATTCAGATCTGACGTCCACATACCACTAGACCCCCATGAATTACAGACCTGGACCAAACTTGGAACAGAGAACCCTCATGAACAACGGAAAATACAAGAGGGGTTTGGGAGGAATTTACAGTGATTTACAGGATATGTAGTTCACCTACATCCGGAGAGCAAACCCAAACAACTATGGACCCGGACCAAACTTGGCAGGAATACTAATATATGCCCAAATTTGAACATTAGTGGAGTCTGGGAAAAATAGACCCCAACATTTGGGAGTTGCAGTTGCTTGGAGTTATAGTTCATCTACCATCAAGGAACATTCTGAACACCAACAATAGAATTGAACCAAATTTGGCATGCAGAACTCCCATGACCAACAGAAAATACTGGAGAGGTTTGGGGAAAACAGACCCTGACATTTGGGAGTTGCAGTTGCTTGGGGTTATAGTTCACCAACAACATGGAATTGAACCAAACTTGGCATAGAGAACTCCCATGACCAACAGAAAATACTGGAGAGGTTTAGGGGAAGTAGGGAAAATAGGATTGGAGTTATAGTTCACCTGCCATTAAAGAGCATCCTGAAAATTTCTCCTGAACTCCTCTTATCCATTTGAAGGCTCCGCTGGAAGAGAACAGAGTGGAGGAGGAAGAAGAGCCCAGGGGAGAAGGAGGACGGCAGGCGGGAAGAGAATTGCACAGGCCAGCAGCAGCATTTGCCTTTCTTCCTCTCCAGGGTCTTCCTCTGCCTCTTCTCCGTTTGGTGAGGCCAAACGGAGAGGAGGAGGAAGAAGAGGCCATAGGAATGGGACAAAGGCAGGCTTCCCTGCTGCTGCTACCCCATGCTCCTCTTGCTACTCTTCCAGGCTTCCACCAGAAGTGGAGGCCTCAAAGGGCAGGGAGGAGTGTGGGGCAGGGAGGCAGCAGAAAGGCCTTTTCTCCTCTCCATTCTCTTCTGGCAGTGCATCCAAATGTAGGTATAGGTCTTGCTGTGGGGGCATGGCCTCCTCTTCTTCCTCCTCCTTGCCACCAGATTCGCCTCCCTGCCGGGCCTGGGCCCTCCTGCATTGCCCCCGGGGGCCCGGCAGCCATTGCAAGGAGGCGGAGGGGGCGGGGCCAAAGGAGGTGGCATTGCAACCCCTCGGAAATGGCCATTCGACCCCTCTGGGGGTCACAACCCCCATGCTGAGAACCGCTGGTCTAGACGGATATAGTTCCTCAATCATTCAGGAACAGAAATCATGCGATCCTTCAAATGATTTCAAACTGCAGCTCCTCACCATTGATGATGCTGGTGTTGCAGTTCAGTATTACACAGGCCACATAGTTCTCTGAGAAGTACTTTTAAATTGTTATAGTGATTTTTTTTCTTTTTTAATTAAAGTAAATAATGTGTATCATACCTAGATTCTGGAATGTAAAGATATATATACATATAGTATCAGAAGTGACTTGAGATAACTGCAGGTCACTTCTGGTGTGAGAGAATTGGCCATCTGCAGAGTCGTTGCCCATGGGATGCCCGGATGTGTTACCATCCTGTGGGAGGCTTCTCTCATGTCCCCCCATGGGAAGCTGGGGCTGACAGATAAGAGCTCACCCCATCTTGCATATTCGAACTGTGTCGTGCTGTTTAATGTCTATTGCTTGAGTTATTTATTGATGTATTGTTGTTGTGTTGTTTATTAATGTATTGGGTCTCGGCCTCTTGTACGCCGCACCGAGTCCTTTGGGAGATCGTAGCGGGTTATAAATAAAGGATTATTATTATTATTATTATTATTATTATTATTATTATAACCTTCAGGTCAGCAGTTCAGCTGGCACAAGGGTTCAACCCATTGCACCACCGCGACCCCTGTAAAGGTATATCATCATTGACTACTAAAGTTAGATTTTGTCCATGCCATCATATTTCCCACAGTGAAATATGGGCTGTTGATGATAGGGTGACTTGGAAGTCTCTCATTTAGGGGGTTGCCATAAGTCAAAGTCGACATGATGACAACTGACATCAGAAATGTACTATTGATTATATAAATGTTTTTTCTTCCCGCAGATATGCCAGGCGCCTGCACAAAACGGTGCGACGCTTAGTGCCTGATTCAGATGTTCGTTTCTTGCTCTCTGAGAGTGGCAGTGGAAAGGGGGCTGCGATGGTGACAGCAGTTGCCTACAGGTTGGCTGAACAGCACCGACAGATCGGTGAGACCCTGGAAGAGTTTAAGCTCACTCATGAACAGCTCCTGCAGGTGAAGAAGAGGATGCGAATGGAAATTGAAGCTGGCCTCCGGAAGAAGTCACACGACCATGCCAAAGTCAAAATGCTACCTACCTTCGTCCGCAGCACGCCTGATGGGACAGGTAGTTTCTAGTACATTGATGTTACTTTGCATTAAATAGAGATGGATGAGCAGCACCATCTGCTGGCAAATATTTATGTCCTTGTGCATGCATAATGATGTTCAATATAGTGAGTCTTCCGTAATCATTTATTATGCATCTGTGGATTCCACCATCCACCACTTGAATATTTTGCCACATTGGATATAGGACACTTTTTTCTATGCTCCTGTATACAGTGGAACTCAAGCGTCTGTGGATTTAGGTATCCACGGAGCTCCTAAAATTAAACTCCACTATATACCAAAGGCACACTGCATTTCTGTGTAATTCAAATTCTTCTGTTTTGAAAGAGACTGTTTGCATTAGAACATGTTTGCTTCTGCACTTCCTTCTTCTCTTTTCAGTAAATCTCTTATGGCCAGACCTCTCGTTATCTGTTTAAATAGAAATGGTTGATCTGGTTGATTTTAATTTGAAGAGAAGGTAGCTAGCCAAAACAAAATATATCCTTGAATGTTCTGTAAAAGAGACTTATGAAATTAACTACATTCAAGAGTTTGCTTATATCTGCTTCTTTGCTTTGTATTAGTGCTGGCTGGGTATCCTTTGGGACCCAAAAGCAGCCAACAGGAAGTGACTGTTCAGCAGAAACCAGATGCTGACTGTAGATTAACGTGGGATCCCATAGCTGCCCTTTCTCTAATAGTGGCCACAATTAGCGTATTTCCTTTTAAACACATGACTCTGTCCTATGAGTTGGCCTTTACATTTAGTAAGGCGCTTTTATTATTCATTCCACATCCATCCCCTGGAATCCCACAAATAAAACTGGTGGATTCTTGTGGGTTTTTTCGGGCTATAGGGCCATGTTCTAGAGGCATTTCTCCTGACGTTTCGCCTGCGTCTATGGCAAGCATCCTCAGAGGTAGTGAGGTGGTGGAGCTCAAAGAATTCAGAAGAATTCAGAAACACAGATGCTTTATTCCTGACATCTTACCCTCCTTTGTTTTGTTTGCAGAAAATGGAGACTTTTTGGCTTTAGATCTCGGAGGAACAAATTTCCGCGTTTTGCTTGTGAAGATTCGAAGTGGGAAAAGGAGGATGGTCGAAATGCACAATAAAATATATGCCATTCCTATAGAGGTCATGCAGGGTACCGGAGACGAGGTGAGATATTCCATCATTATTACAGAATGCATCAATGGTTGCCAGTGCCATGTATACTTGAATTAATGCCTTGGATCCTACATCGCCCCAAAATAGTGGAAATAAAAACGAGTAGAGTTATATTCTTTTCATGCCGTGTAATATTATACTATTATAGTATTTCTAGGTGCAAAGATTACTGCAGATGCAGACTGTGGTCAGGAAATCAGAAGACGCTTACTTCTTGGGAGGAGAGCAATGTCCAGTCTCGATAAAATAGTGAAGAGTAGAGACATCAGACTGGCAACAAAGATCCGCATAGTTGAAGCCATGGTATTCCCTGTAGTCAACTACGGATGTGAGAGCTGGACCTTAGGGAAGGCTGAGCGAAGGAAGATAGATGCTTTTGAGCTATGGTGCTAGAGGAAAGTGCTGAGAGTGCCTTGGACTGCGAGAATATCCAACCAGTCCATCCTCCAGGAAATAAAGCCCGACTGCTCATTGGAGGGAAGGATACTAGAGACAAAGTTGAAGTACTTTGGCCACATCATGAGGAGACAGCAAAGCCTGGAGAAGACAATTATGCTGGGGAAAGTGGAAGGTAAAAGGAAGAGGGGCCGACCAAGGGCAAGATGGATGGATGGCATCCTTGAAGTGACTGGACTGACCTTGAAGGAGCTGGGGGTGGTGACGGCCGACAGGGAGCTCTGGCGTGGGCTGGTCCATGAGGTCACGAAGAGTCGGAGACGACTGAACGAATGAACAACAACAACAATATTATACTGGACATCATTGTAGTGCACTACAGTTGGCCCCTCATACCTACAGATTTTGCATCCAACACATTTATCTAACCATGGCTCAAAAATATTTTGGGGGAAAAACTAGCCTTGATTTTCCCATTTCATATAAGGGGTGTGATTTTACTATTCCACTGTATCTAATGGGACTTGAGCATCCAAAGATTTTTTGTATCCCTATGTGTGTGTCCATGTGTCTATGTCCGTGTGTGTGTGTGTGTCCTGAAACCAAACTCCAATAGATAACGAAAGCCCACTGTGTATGTGCTTCTCTTCTAAATGTACATAGCTGACACACTTCGTTGTGCAGTTCCAGTGAGATGCACATTGATACATATTCCACATTCACTCTCAGGCCCTATTGTAGAATGAACCAAATCCCATTGTAAAATGAATACATTCTATTTAATAATAATAATAATAATAATAATAATAATAATAATAATAAGTGCCTGGCCGCTGTGGCTGTCTGGATGAGGATCAACAAGATCAATCCTGACAAGACAGAGGTCCTCCTGGTCGATCGTAAACCGGATCGGGGTACAGGGTGGCAACCCGTGTTGGACGGTTACACTCCCCCTGAAGTCACAGGTCCGCAGTTTGGGTGTCCTCTTGGATTCATCACTTACGCTTGAGGCTCAGGCATCAGCGGTGGCCGGGAGGGCTTTTGCACAATTGAGACTCATGCGCCAAGAGGACAACATTATGGAAGGAATGACAAAAAAGAGGTACATGGTCACTCTCCGAAAGTGCGATGGAAAAGCCAAGTTTTGAGATCTTTCTTGAAGGCTGCTAAGGTAGGGACTTGCCTAATCTCACCAGGCAGTGAGTTCCAGAGTTGGGAGGGGGGGGGCACCACGGAGAAGGCTCTCTCCCTCGTTCCCACAAGTTGAGCCTGTGATGGAGGAAGGAGCGAAAGGAGGGCCTCCCCCGAAGATCGAAGAGAATGGGAAGGTTTGTGGGTTGAGATGTGGTCACGAAGGTAGGCGAGTTCCAAACCATTTAGGTGATAACCTGCACCTTGAATTGGGACCGGAAAATAAACGGCAGCAAATGATGATGATGATAATGATAATGATGATAATAATAATAATAATAATAATAATACTTTATTTATAGCCCGCTCCATCTCCCCCAAGGGGACTCAGTATGGCTTACATGAGGCCAAGCCCATCAGTTTTGTTTTGTTTTGTTTGTTTTTTTGTCGTGTCAGGAGCGACTTGAGAAACTGTAAGTCGCTTCTGGTGTGAGAGAATTGGGCGTCTGCAAGGACATTGCCCAGGGGACGCCCGGATAATTTAATGTTTTTATCATCCTTGTGGGAGGCTTCTCTCATGTCCCTGCATGAGGAGCTGGAGCTGATAGAGGGAGGTCATCCGCCTCTCCCCGGATTCGAACCTGCGACCTGTCGGTCTTCAGTCCTGCCGGCACAGGGGTTTAACCCACTGCGCCACCGGGGGCTCCAAGCCCATCAGTGCAGTACATACATTATAATACAAAAACATAACAATAACCAGAAAATAAAATACATAAAATGCAAAGAAATATAATAAACAACAGGCAATATAAAACATGAAATTAAAAACAGAGGATTTCACTGGGCAGGGCCGCCTTCAAGGCTAAAATTTTAAAAACTCTGGGAGATAGGACAGTGCAGATCATCAGGATGAGGATCCGAGAATGAGGGAGGATTCAATTGCACGAACTATGGAGCTAATAATAACAATAACTTTATTTAGACCCTGCTCCATCTCTCACAGCGGACTCAGAGCGGCTTACAACAGTGTAAATAACGGAATGATAATAATAAAAAATAAAATAGTGATAATAAAACAATAAACCAATCACCAATTTAAATAGAATCAACACAAGTAACTACATGAAACCGCTGGGAGAGGTCATCCGGAGTTTTGGAGTTGGGTGCCATCTCTATGCAGAAGACACACAACTCTACTACTCTTTTCCACCTAACTCCAAGGAAGCCCCTCGAGTGCTAGACGAGTGCTTGACCGCTGCGGCTGTCTGGATGAGGACGAACAAGCTGAAGATTAATCCCGACAAGACAGAGGTCCTCCTGGTCGATTGTAAACCAGACCAGGGTATAGGGTGGCAACCTGTGCTAGACGGGGTTGCACTCCCCCTGAAGTCACAGGTCCGCAGTTTGGGGGTCCTCCTGGTTTCTTCACTTACGTTTGAGGCTCAGGCATCGGTGGTGGCTGGGAGGGCCTTTGCACAATTGAGACTTGTGCGCCAACTGCGACCGTACCTCGTGAAGGCGGATCTGGCCGGGGTGGTCCACGCCTTAATCACTTCCAGATTGGACTACTGTAATGCACTCTACGTGGGGCTGCCCTTGAAAACGGCCCGGAAATTTCAATTGGTCCAACGGGCGGCGGCCAGGTTGTTAACTGGTGCTCCTTACAGAGAGAGGTCAACCCTCCTGTTTAAGGAGCTCCGCTGGCTGCCTTTCATTTTCCGGTCCCAATTCAAGGTGCAGGTGCTTACCTACAAAGCCCTAAACGGTTTGGGACCTGCCTACCTGCATTACCGCATCTCTGTGTACGAACCCACATGATCTCTTCATTCATCTGGAGAGGCTCTTCTAGAGATCCCACCGGCATCGCAAGTGTGATTGGTGGGGGCGAGGGATAGGGCCTTCTCGGTGGTGGCCCCTCGACTCTGGAACTCTCTCCCTAAGGACATCAGGCATGCCCCATTGCTAGCAATCTTTAGGAGGAGCTTGAAAACGTGGTTGTTCCAGTGTGCCTTTCCAGAATAAGGAACTCCTAGCATTATGTCCCAACGCACTTTATCAGAGATTCAGGATACCTGCATGCCTATCCCCCTCCAAACACCCCACCTTGTCATGCCCAGCACTTTTAATTTTAACTATTACATTTGGCCTGACCATTGTTTTTAATTGCGTCATTAGGTGTTGTTAATGTTATTGTTGTTATTTGCTATTGTTTTGTTTTTTGAGTTATTGTGTTGTTGTTGCTGCTGTTTTTATTGTTGTATTTGGGCTCGGCCTCTTGTAAGCCGCACCGAGTCCTTTGGGAGATGGTAGCGGGGTACAAATAAAGGTTTATTATTATTATTTTATTATTATATGGTATAAAACAATTAAAACATCTCCACTACTTCTTAGGTTAGTGAGACCAAGGCCTGATTTAGAAGGTATAGTCCAATTAGGTTATCCAGCCGTTGGCGTTGTTATGTTTGACGTTTATCAAAGGCTTGTTTTTAAAGCCAGGATTTTAGTTCCTTCTGGAATATTGCAAGTGTGGAGGCTTGCCTAATGTCTCGAGGGAGGGCATTCCAGAGCCGGGAGGCCACTACCGAGAAGGCCCTCTCCCTTGTCCCTACCAACCTCACTTGCAACGGAGATGGGACTGTGAGAAGAGCCTCCCTGGTTGATCTCAGGGCCCGCACAGTGCTTGTTGATACGTGTTCCCTATGCAGGCCTCTGCTTCCATCCCTATCAGCTAGATCTGACTGCTCTGCAGTGTTCAATAAAACGATTTCATATGCATGATCCAATGTATACCTGTAGTATATCACAGGATGCCGACCTCTATGTATTTGTGATGTAAACATTTTCTCTCTTGTTTTCAAAGCTGTTCGACCACATTGTTACCTGCATCTCGGACTTCTTGGATTACATGGGAATAAAAGGTGCACGGCTGCCTTTGGGCTTTACGTTTTCTTTCCCTTGCAGACAGACAAGCTTAGATGCTGTAAGTTGCTGGTTCTTTTGTTCAATTGAGCTTTTCAATACTGTGTTTTCATGGTTGAATGTTCAGTGAATGAATTAAGCAGAGCTTGGAAAGGTGAATGTACGCACGAATGTACTCATCTGAACATGAGGAAGAACTTCCTGACTGTGAGAGCTGTTCAGCAGTGGAACTCTCTGCTCCGGAGCGTGGTGGAGGTTCCTTCTTAGGGAGCTTTTAAACAGAGGCTGGATGGCCATCTGTCAGGGGTGATTTGAATGCAATATTCCTGCTTCTTGGCAGGGGGTTGGACTGGATGGCCCATGAGGTCTCTTCCAACCCTTTGATTCTATGATTCTATGAATGTGGAGGTACATTAATTTTTGATATTAGAACATATTACAAATTTGTTAAAATTAATTGTTAATTTTATAAAAATGTTTTCCAGTGCTCTTATCAGTCAGTAACAAATCAAAGAAATGTGAGGTGGTTGTTATCTCAGAAATAGTGTTGCTGGCATTTACTATATAAAATATTTATTTATTTATTTCGGGTATTTTTTTACCCCACCCTTCTCAACCCCCGGGACGGGGGACCTCAGGGCAGCTTCCAGCCGGCACTTATTTGATGCCTACAAGTAAACACAATAAAATACATATCAAAACCAATAATTATAAATAGTTAAATTTTAAATACATTTTAAAATAATTGTGGAATATTTTAAAACCCGAGCATTGAATTAATTTTTACATAATTATTTCTGCGTTTTGGAAATGAAAATTGACAGTGACGCCTGGCTCGAGAGCAGTACGTGTGAAAAAGATCTTGGAGTCCTCGTGGACAACAAGTTAAACATGAGCCAACAATGTGATGTGGCGGCAAAAAAAGCCAATGGGATTTTGGCCTGCATCAATACTAGCATAGTGTCTAGATCTAAGGAAGTAATGCTACCCCTCTATTCTGCTTTGGTTAGACCACATCTGGAATATTGTGTCCAATTCTGGGCACCACAATTCAAGAGAGATATTGACAAGCTGGAATGTGTCCAGAGGAGGGCGACTAAAATGATCAAGGGTCTGGAGAACAAGCCCTATGAGGAGCGGCTTAGGGAACTGGGCATGTTTAGCCTGAAGAAGAGAAGGCTGAGAGGAGATATGATAGCCATGTATAAATATGTGAGAGGAAGCCACAGGGAGGAGGGAGCAAGCTTGTTTTCTGCTTCCTTGGAGACTAGGACGCGGAGCAATGGCTTCAAACTACAAGAGAGGAGATTCCATCTGAACATTAGGAAGAACTTCCTGACTGGGAGAGCCGTTCAGCAGTGGAACTCTCTGCCCCGGAGTGTGGTGGAGGCTCCTTCCTTGGAAGCTTTTAAGCAAAGGCTGGATGGCCATTTGTCAGGGGTGATTTGAATGCAATATTCCTGCTTCTTGGCAGGGGGTTGGACTGGATGGCCCATGAGGTCTCTTCCAACTCTTTGATTCTATGATTCTATGAGTGGACAAACACATACGGCTATTTACTCATAGACCAAAAATTGTGCATGTTCCACCTTGATATATGATTTTAAAAAGGAGAGTTTCCAGCTCCTGCATTTTAAATACCTCCCTGGGCAGGAAACCTTTTTACTTAGGCAGCCTGTTGACTCCACCATAAAGGGGACATAGGAAAAAGCCTTAGACCGGAATCAGACTATTGGTTCATGCAATTCAGATTGGTCTACTGGACAGACAGTAGTTCTCCAGATTTTCATACAGGAGCCATTCCCTTGCCTATTGAAGATGTTTATGGTATACAAAGTATGTTTTGTGCCACTGATAAAGACCTTTCCACACCTTTGTTTGATCTGCAAACTAGCTCCCTTCCAAGTTTTGAATTTAGAGGCTGGGCAATAACTTTTTCCGAACAACACTGTGTAACAAAATTTGAAAAAAAAAATCAGTTCCTGATTTGAAAGTGTTAATCCTGTTTAATTGTGTGGTACTTACTTTGCAAGTAGTTATTATACTCCAGAAACTTGGTTTCTGTGGCTGCTACAAACAATGTTGAATTGGTTGAGACTCTATGAGATATTCATTGAAAAACTATAGCCAGATATTCTGCAGGATGTCCCGCAAAAACAAAGTTATTGCAGTTTAATAAACTTTGCCCAAGATTTTTTTTTTTGTGATAAAAACAATTAGAAAATGACATTCATAAACCAGGAACAAAAATAGTGAACCGTATATACTCGAATATCAGCTGAGGTTTTCAGCCTTTTTGGGGGGCTGAAAAAGCCTCTATTGGCTTATACTGGGGTCAAGCTGGACAGTGGAGCCAGGAGGCGAGGCTTCGAAGCTGGCTGGCTGCTTCTCCTCCTCAGCTGACTGGCCATGGAGGAAGAGGAGGATGAGGACGAGCGACAGGCGAGGCTCCGATGCCACCGTCACGGTTACCACTGCTTCTCCTCCACATAGGCTAGCTGGCCATGGTGGAGAACAATAATAATAATAATAATAATAATAATAATAATAATAATAATAATAATTTTTTTTTTTCTATACTGCCCTCTCTCCCTGAGGGGACTCAGGATGGTTTACTGTTGAGATTAACTTCACAATTCAGCAGCAGATAAGTTGCACAACTTCAGCGCTTTCCAGTAGCTTCTTCCTGCACAGTATTTTCAGTCAACTGCTCCCACAGCCTGCAGTCACGCTGGAACCTTTTACAGACACTTGAGCACATGCCCGGCCACTGTCAGTTTTACCATTGTCTTTCCCCCAGTCGAGATGATATTACAGACTTACCACAGCACACAGTTATATCTTGTCTTAGCAGACAGGTTCTTTTCATTACATATAGCCTTCGACGAACAACATCACAGCACAAGGGGAGGAATATACACTGTACATGACTTTCTTATATACAAGAATGCCAATATAGGGCATTGAATGTTTGCCATATCTGTGTACACTGTAATCCACTCTGAGTCCTCTGCGGGGTGAGAAGGGCGGAATATAAAAGCTGTAAATAAATAAATAAATGTTCTACTGGTGATTCTTTTTAATTATTACTAATGCCACAATGAAATTTTTCCTTTTTTAGGGTATTCTTCTGAACTGGACCAAGGGCTTTAAGGCGACTGACTGTGAAGGGGAAGACGTTGTTTACTTGCTAAGGGAAGGAATTAAAAGAAGAGAGGTGAGAATATTCTTTTTGAGTTTTGATTGTACATTCAGAAGCATCGAGCTAAAATCTTTCATCCTATTTTAAAACATCCTATTTTAAATTTTTATTTTATTTTAAGAATACAAAACACACACACACACACAAAACATTTACAATTCTCACTGTGCTGTCGCATGCTGGGCCTGTGCATATGACTGTAGACAGGACATAAATTCTGTGTGCCCAACGGGACGCCGGGGCTGCCTCAGATTAAAGGCCCTTGGATTCCCCCAAACAGAGTCTGTAGAGGTTTAAAGTAAGTCCAACAAAGTTCTTTATTGATGAAAAACAAACAGATGTTTATTGTATACAAAGTATGTTTTGTGCCACTGATAAAGACCTTTCCACACCTTTGTTTGATCTGCAAACCAGCTCCCTTCCAAGTTTTGAATTTAGAGGTTGGGCAGTAACTTTTTCCGAACAACACTGTGTAACAAAATTTGAAAAAAAAATCAGTTCCTGATTTGAAAGTGTTATTCCTGTTTAATTATGTGGTACTTACTTTGAAAGTAGTTATTATACTCCAGAAACCTGGTTTCTGTGGCTGCCACAAACAATGTTGAATTGGTTGAGACTCTATGAGATATTCATTGAAAAACTATAGCCAAATGTTCTGCAGGATGTCCCGCAAAAACAAAGCTATTGCAGTTTAATAAACTTTGCCCACGATTTTTTTGTGATAAAACCAATTAGAAAATGACATTCATAAACCAGGAACAAAAATAGTGAACCGTATATTCTCGAATATCAGCTGAGTTTTTCAGCCTTTTTGGGGGGCTGAAAAAGCCTCTATTGGCTTATACTGGGGTCAAGCTGGACAGTGGAGCCAGGAGGCGAGGCTCCGAAGCTGGCTGGCTGCTTCTCCTCCTCAGCTGACTGGCCATACTTTAAAGCTTTCTTAACCGTCTATAGGCTCTTGCAATCTTGTTCACTGGGAACAGGCACTATCTTCATAACTACATAATAACTAATGGGGAAATCCTTAACTTCCAATCTGGGCAGTCTGTATTTGCCTCTGTTGGCATGGAGCCCCTGCACCCGGTACCAACTGCGTCTGGCTTCCGCGAGTGACCCTTACCAAGCAGAGCTTTGTAGACTTCCAGGGGGAAAAAAGGAATTCGGGTTGCTGTGATGGCTGGCTGAAGTCCCTCAGCAAAGGAGCTGTAAGGCTGCAAAATCCACAGCCAAACTGTGGGGCCTTTTCTCCCCGGCCAAGCTGTAGACTGTAGGCTGTATATCTCCCCGGCCAAGCCGTAGAAGACGAAGCTTTTTACAGGAGCTCTTCGTTTTATGTCCTGTGCGAAAGGCTTCTCTGTGAGAACTGACCCAAAAAGGCTCCTATTCCCTCCAAAAACCCAAATTGGGGCGGAACCAGGGAACCTAACGATAATTGACAGGTGGCTTGCCCTATGATGGCAAACTATAACAGGAAGCCACCCTGCTGCAAAATCCCAAGCCTGGGATTGCAAACAAACATTTAATGCAAAGCAAACAAAATTGGAGCTCCTGGTACAGCTGTACCAGCACCACCAACACAAGGATTGTTTTCTTTTACATTTTCATTCTTTTTGAGACAATAATTATATCTTTATCTTTATACATTTCCATCCTGTATGCTATATAACATTTGTATCTTATTTCTTATGGCTTGATCTCTGGAATGATTCATAATATAGTTATTTACCCTTGTCCATCTTTCTTCCATTTCTCTCATTCTATTTTCCTTAATTTTTAAATCATTTAATTTCACATTCATAATTTCAAATTCCATTTGCTCCACCATATATTGGTACCATTTATTTACTGTCCATTTTGATTTATCTTTCCACCCTAATACTATTACTGCTTGTGCACATTCTATTTCTTCTCCTTCTCCAGGACCCCTTCTATACTGCCATATAATCCAGATTATCAAATCAGATCATCCACATTATCTGCTTTGAACTAAGTCCACACTGCTATATAATCCAGTTCAAAGCAGATAATCTGGATTTTATATGGCAGTGTAGAAGGGGCCCCAGAGAAAAGCTTCTATTTGTTCTCTCCTCAGAAGACTTGAGAATTTCTTTTTACTCATATAAAATGAGCAGATGGTGTTGATCATTTAAAAATTAATATCCTGCTGGTTGTGAGTCACTGATGCAACTGCAAGTTGCGCATGCACAAAAGATTAGCTAAATTAAGATCTTCAATTTTTTATGCCTCTTGTAAGATTTCCTGATTTAGGATACACCCGTATGAAGATATCCTTAAAAATATAGGCAGATTTGCTCTTTTGTTATCTTTTCTATATTAAGTAACTAGCTTGGGGACCCAGCATTCTCTGGATTACCTGAAGAATTCAATTTTTAATTGTACAAAATGCATGCAAAATGAACTACAAGTCACATCATGGCAGGTTAACCCTGAAAAACTCCATCAGTACTCAAAGTTTGGTATGTTGGGCAAGTTTGCTGTTGAAGCATCATTGGTGGGCTTCAGTGTGCTCTCTGACTGTAGGATAAACTACAGCTTCCATCATGGTGAGTCAGCCCCCACAAATCCCTCCAGTAGGTTGAGTTAGTCATGAGGTTCTGTGTGCCAAGTTTGGTCCAGGTCCACCATCGGCAGGGGTCACAGTTTCTCTGGTTGTGGGTGAACTACAACTCCCAGAAACCCCTCCAAATTTGCCATAATCAGATTTCGGCATGGTGGGTATGTGTGCCAAGTTTGGTCCAGGTCCATCTGTGTTTGGGTTCACAGTGCTCTCTGGATGTAGGTGAACTACAACTCCCCCAGATCAAGGTGAATTTTCCCCAAAGACCTCCAGTATTTTTTGCTGGTAATGGGAACTCAGTGTGTCAAGTTTTGTCCAATTCCATCTTTGGTGGAGTTCAGAGTGCTCATTGTTTGCAGGTAAACTATAAATTCCAGAACCTACAACTCCAAAATGTCCAGGCCAATTCCCCTCAAAACCACCAGTATTCAAATTTGGGCATATCAGGTATACATGGCAAGTTTGGTCTAGATCCATAATTGTTTGGGTTCATAGTGCACTCTGGATTAGGTGAACTACAACTCCTTTAAATCCCCCCAAAGACCTCCAGTATTTTTTGTTGGTCATAGAAGTTCTGTGTGCCAAGTTAGTTCTAGGTCCATTGTTGGTAGAGTTCAGAGTGCTCTTAGATTGCAGGTGAACTATACATCCCAGTACCTACAACTCCTATAAATCATGGTGAATTCTCCTCAGATCTCTCTAGTATGTTCATTTGTTGATCAATTCCTCTGTTTGTTGTGTGCCATAGAAAAGAATTGGAAAGGGTTAAGGGAGAGGCAGTGGGCAGGGTCATGCAAATTCCATACCAAGGCAGAGAGTAAGAAGCACTGAGATGTCTGTGGTGGAGGAAACACATAAAATCTAGGATGAAGTTGTCCCTGTATGAAAGCCTTTGCTTGGGTGGTGGGCAGTATGGTTTTTGTGGAGTACATTGGCAACTACACTGCATTCTGTCAGATCTCCAAAATCTGGAGGAAAGCAAGAGTCATAGCCATCTTGAAACCAGGCAAAGACCGTAATGATCCAAAAAGCTATAGACCAATCTCCCTGTTGTGCCACCTCTACAAAGTTCTGAAGAGACTTATTTTGCATAGAATTATGGGGGGGAAAAAGACCCCTGTCTGATTCCACAGCAAGCTGGCTTCAGGAAAGGCAAAGGTTGCACATCGCAAGTGCTGAACCTGACTCAGCACATAGAAGATGGCTTTGAAAGGCAGCAGATCACAGGAGCTGCCTTCATAGATCTGTCAGCGGCTTATGATACCCAAATACCTGGGAGTCACTCTGGACCGTGCTCTGACCTACACGAAGCACTGCCTTAATACCAAGCAAAAAGTAGGCACTAGAAACAATATCATACGAAAGCTGACTGGCACAACTTGGAGATCACAACCAGACACAGTGAAGACATCTGCCCTTGTGCTATGCTACTCTGCTGCTGAGTATGCATGCCCAGGGTGGAACATATCTCACCACGCTAAAACAGTGGATGTGGTTCTTAATGAGACATGCCGTATTATCACAAGGTGTCTGCGTGCTACACCACTGGAGAAATTACACTGTTTAGCTGGTATTGCACCACCTGACATCCACCGGGAAGTAGCAGCCAATAGTGAAAGGACCAAGGCAGTGACATCTCCAGCTCATCCCTTGTTTGGGTATCAGCCAGCACACCAACAACTTAACTCAAGAAATAGTTTTCTAAGATCTACAGAGACACTCGCTGGAACACCTCAGCAAGTGAGAGTCCAAAAGTGGCAGGTTCAAACCCAGAACCTCAATCAGTGACTGATACCAAATGAGAGACTCCCCTCTGGGAACACAGAAAACTGGGCGACTTGGAACAGACTGCGCTCTGGCACCACAAAATGCAGAGCCAACCTTCAGAAATGGGGCATCAAAGTGGAATCCATGACATGCGATTGTGGAGAAGAGCAAACTACAGACCACCTGCTGCAATGCAACCTGAGCCCTACATGCACAATGGAGGACCTTCTTATAGTAACACCAGAGGCACTCCAAGTGGCCAGATACTGGTCAAAGGACATTTAATCAACTACCAAGCTTGCAAACTTTGTGTTTTGTTTGTTTGTTTGTTAAAAAATGCAATACAACTGTTTGGTTTGGCCCTGACATGATAAATAAATATCCAAATAATAAATAAAACTATGAATTAATTATAGAATAGTTCCTGAGAATTATTTGCCTGTTCAAAAGAATTCACGTCTCATAAACGTATTGCTGAAATGAAGAAACCTTGGAGCAACCAAGAGGGATTTCTATGTGGAAAGACTAGGATCTCTGTTCATTTTGTGTTCTCAAAACACATTCCTGGGTGGAGAATTCTTTAATCCCATGTTTATGGCATTTGTACCAAGCTCTCGGTGGGCCTTGAGGTTTAGGGGTTTTTTTTTTAAAGAAGCAAATCTCTAAGATAAGCCTAAGGTTTTGCAGTGGATTATATCTTGGCATTCCTTGTATCACTTGTCCTATGCTGAGCCACACTGGTCTGGTTTTATGAGACCGACCCCCCAAGGCATAAGATCTAGAAATAACATTTCTGTCTCACCAGCACTCAAGACTGACCTTATAAATTCTACTTTGTGTTCCTATTTTTTCTGATGTTATTATATCCTGATAAGTCAGTCTCGACTTATGACAACGCTATAAACGAGAGCTCTCCCATGAACACTGTCCATCTCAACAGTTTCTTACAAACCTTACAAACCTAGAACCTTTGCTTCTTTTAGTCTATTTATTTATTTATTTGCTGTCTTTGTATTTTTTTATTTACTATACTTGTATACCGCCTTTCTCAGCCTATCAGCGACTCAAGGCGGTTTACAACAAGTCAGTACACATAATATCAAAATACAAATTAAATGTTAAAAACAATATAAAAACCACCACAGAAACAATAAAACCAACATCATTAGTGTCTCCTAGTTAAAAACATTGTCCAATTCCATTGTCAAATGATTCCAATTCCTATGTCAGTTACTCTGCATTTGTAAACACTTTCTCAAACAACCATGTCTTAAGTTGTCTTTGAAACGTTAAGCGTTAATCTCCTTAGGGAGGGTGTTCCATAGCCAAGGGGCCACCACTGAGAAGGCCCTGTCTCTGGTCCAGGCTGGATCGGAAGGAGTCAAGGGTAGGGGCTACCTAATTTCTTTTGGGAGGGTGTTCCAGGGCGGGAGACTCACTACAGCAGTGGTTCTCAAACTGTGCGTCCCCAGGTGCTCTGGCCCACAACTCCCAGAAATCTCAGCTGTTACTCTGCATTTGGAAACGCTTGTTCAAAAAGCCACTTCCTGACTTTTTTCTAGAATGTTAAAAGGGAGGTGGCTGATCTAATATCTATAGGTAGGGCGTTCCACAGCCGAGGGGCCACCGCCGAGGAGGCTCTGTCTCTAGTCTACGCCAAACGCACTTGCGACAAAGGCGGTAACGAGAGCAGGGCCTCCCCAGATGATTTTAAAGTCCTAGATGGTTCATAAGGGGAGATGCGTTCAGACATGTAAGTTGGGCCAGAACTGTTCAGGGCTTTATAGGCCAAAGCCAGCACTTTGAATTGTACCCGGTAGCAAACTGGCAGCCAGTGGAGCTGGCGCAACAGAGGAGTTGTACACTCCCTGAGCACCGCTTCTGTTAGCGATCTGGCTGCTGTCCGTTGGACCATTTGAAGCTTCCGGACAGTCTTCAAAGGCAACCCCACGCAGAGTGCACTTCAGTAGTCTATACAGGATGTAACAAGAGTGTGGACTACCTTGGCCAAGTCAGACTTCCCAAGCACGAGTGTAGCTGGTGCACAAGTTTTAACTGTGCAAATGCTCCCCTGGTCACCGCCGCCAGGCTCAGCGATCACACCCAAGCTGCAAACCTGCGTCTTCAGGGAGAGTGTAACCTCATCCAACACAGGCTGTAACCCTATGCCCTGTTCGGCCTTGTGACTGACCAGGAGTGCCTCTGTCTTGTCTGGAATCAGTTTCAATTTGTTTGCCCTCATCCAGGTCGTCACAGCGGCCAAACATCGGTTCAGGATCTGAACAGCCTCCTTAGTAGCATTATCTATAATGCAGCCTTCTTCTTTCCCTGCAGCTTTTCCATTTACCTCTTTTCAAACCAGTCATGCCAAATCATGATATGTCCAAAAATCCAGTAGCCACAGTTTTGTCATTTTGGCTTCTTGCAAGAATTCAGGCTTAATTTGCTCTTAAATCCATCATATCTTCTATACACATAAGAGTTAAAATATATATGTATATTTGTGTGTGTGTGTGTGTGGCGGGGGGGGGGGGGGTGTCCACTTACACAGACAAGCTCCTGCCTCCACAAACAGCTATAGCTCCCACTACTCAGGAAATACCAATGGCCCTCCCTCCAACGACATAGCAGGTTATAGTGAGCACCATGAACATGTACAAGGACCCTGCCAATATTTATTTTTCGTGTCAGGAGCAAACCTGCAGTGGTGTAGGGCACAGACACCCTGTGATAATGCAGCATGTCTCATTAAGAGTCACATTATTCAGTTGGAGACTACAATATGATACATTATTAGTCCTCTTCTACTATTTTTATTTGGTGTACTTTTTGGTAGTATCTTGATTGTACAAGTTAAATGAAAGTCTTTGGAACCATCTGAATTTGGAAAGAATTTTTTTCCCTGTCTATCACATTTAAAGGAGCTAAAAGTCCCTTCTTCTACACTGCCATATAATCCATATTATCAAAGCAGGTAATCCACGTTATCTGCTTTGAACTGGATTATATGAGTCTACAACTGTCATATAATCTAGTTCAGAGCAGAGAATCTGGATTTTATATGGCAGCGTAGAAGGTGCCTAAGAGGTGAGTAACTGGCTCCAAATCACCCATTGACTTTTATGGGGACTTGAATTGAGAAAGGTTTTGCATTCTGACTATTACAGTTTTAGGTGGTAATAAGGATATTTCAGTTTCTTTGATTTATATCAGGGGTCCTCAAACTTTTTAAACAGAGGGCCAGGTCACAGTCCCTCAAATTGTTGGAGGGCCGGATTATAATTTTTTTAAAAATGAATGAATTCCTATGCACACTGCACATATCTTATTTGTAGTGCAAAAAACACTGAAAAACAATAAAATAATTAAAATGAAGAACAATTTTAACAAATATAAACTTATTAGTATTTCAATGGGAAGTGTGGGCCTTCTGATGAGGTAGGATTGTTGTTGTTGTTGTGTGCTTTCAAGTCGTTTCAGACTTAAGTTGACCCTGAGTGAGGGCCGGGTAAATGACCTTGGAGGGCCGTATCTGACCCCCAGGCCTTAGTTTGAGGACCCCTGATTTATATAGTCAAGGAGGCTTTCTAGGCAGTCAGGAGTTTAGTTTACTGTTATATGAAACAAAAATTGCTGTCTTGATTTCAAGGTAATCCTAAGTGGTACATACAGATTTATTCAGTGAACTAGAATGGTAGTTAATACTGTTTTGGGAATGTTTTATTAAAGCTAATCATCTTGTCATATTGTTTATTTGAAGGAATTTGATCTGGATGTTGTGGCCGTGGTAAATGATACAGTTGGGACAATGATGACGTGTGCCTATGAAGATCCGAATTGTGAAATTGGACTCATTGTGGGTGAGTGTGAGGCCTGCTTCAATTTGGTTGGGGGGAGAGTGTGGTATCATTTAAAAATTCAAATACTCATTGATACTGTTTCAGAATGACCTAATTCAGTCAGACCCCTTCTACACTGCCATATAAAATACAGATTATCTGCTTTGAACCGGATTATATGGCAGTTTTGTCAGTGTTATCTCCGCACAGCAAGGCAAGGAAACACATCTATCACCGTCTCCTTTAAGCTATAAACTAATTTATTGTACATCTATTTACATTAGAAGCTAAGCACATTGTAAAACTGCTTCCTCTCCATCCGGCAATTACATCGCGAACACAGAACACGCTGTTATCAGTAATAGTCCACACCTCCTGCATTCCAGAGTGACATATGACGTAGACGGACACAGAACACGCTGTTATCAGTAATAGTCCACACCTCCTGCATTCCAGAGTGACATATAATGTAGACGAACACAGAACACGCTGTTATCAGTAATAGTCCACACCTCCTGCATTCCAGAGTGACATATGATGTAGACGAACACAGAACATGCTGTTATCAGTAATAGTCCACACCTCCTGCATTCCAGAGTGACATATGACATAGACGAATACAGAACACGCTGTTATCAGTAATAGTCCAAACCTCCTGCATTTCAGAGTGATGTATGACGTAGACGAACACAGAACATGCTGTTATCAGTAATAGACCACACCTCCTGCATTTCAGAGTGACGTATGACGTAGACGAACACAAAACATGCTGTTATCGGTAATAGTCCACACCTCCTGCATTCCAGAGTGACGTATGACATAGACGAACACAGAACATGCTGTTATCAGTAATAGTCCACACCTCCTGCATTCCAGAGTGACATATGACGTAGATGAACACAGAACACGCTGTTATCAGTAATAGGCCACACCTCCTACATTCCAGAGTGACGTGTGACGTAGACGCACTACCCTGCATCCACTGCTCTCTGCACTAAGATTTATGACGTCTCTAGGAATGCCAATTCCCTTCATGGTTCAGTCAACCCTATCCACACAGGAATTACACTCGGCACATAGCATAGCATTTTTAAACATACGTACACACTTTGAAATCTACATTATACATTTCAAAACACATCTTACAAGTTTAGACTCATATAATCCAGTACCAAGCAGTCTAGATTTATATAATGCAGTACCAAACAGATAATGTGGATTATCTTCTTTGATTATATGGCAAGATTATATTGCAATGTAGACTTATATAATCCAGTTCCAATCAGATAATGTGGATTGTCTGCTTTGATAATTTGGATTATATGGCTGTGTAGAAGGGGCCTTGGAAGGGACCAGACCTTACAGAGCACTGCTGAAATTTTTCTAAAGCCTTGTGGGTCTGAGATCCATTCCATATAAAATCCAGATTATCTGCTTTGAACTGAATTATAAAGCAGTGTAGACTCATATAATACAATTCCAAGCAGATAATGTGGATTACTGTATATACTTGAGTATAAGCCGACCCGAATATAAGCCGAAGCACCTAATTTTACCATAAAAAACTGGGAAAAGGTATCGACTCGAGTATAAGCCGAGGGTGGAAAATGCAGTAGCTATGGGTCAATTTCAAAATAAAAATAGATACCAATAAAATTACATTAACTGAGGCATCAGTAGGTTCGATGTTTTTGAATCTATATAAATAAAAATGTAATGTTTATTTGCAGGATTAACGTAACTCAAAAACCACTGGATGAATTGACAACCAAATTTGGACACAACAGAAATATCAGGCCAATGAGTGACCATCACTCATAAAATCACTGGGAAAAACAGCAAAAGAGACTTTAAAAGCCAAAAAAACAAAAAATAAATTACAACACATGCGCAAAACCACATATATACGTAAACACACATATACACAAAAATATACACACACAAAATACATATACACAGACTGGGCCACAGCAACAAGTGACAGGGGACGGCTGGTGTTTACATAAAACTGTAATTTAAGATAAGACAGTCCAATTCTGATTAAACCATTATTCTAACCTTCTTCAATGTCAATGTGATAAGGTATCCTTCTAATAATAAGTAATAGAGTAAAATAATAAATGTCATAATACTAGTACATAATACTTCTTGGCAGGGGGTTGGACTGGATGGCCCATGAGGTTGGACTGGATGGCCCATGAGGTCTCTTCCAACTCTTTGATTCTATGATTCTATGATTCTATGATTCTAGTAGAGTAAAATAATAAATGTAATAAAATAACAATAATAACAGAGTAAAATAATAAATAACATTGACTTGAGTATAAGCCGCAGGGAACTTTTTCAGCCTAAAAAAAGGGCTGAAAAACTAGGCTTATACTCAAGTATATACAATATATGGCAAAGTGGAAGGGGCCTGAGTTACTGACTCATGTAGTAGACAAAAAGAAACTGCAGCATTCCTCTGTCTGTATTTCAGAACCCTGGATTTTGGTGCTGTTTCAATACAAAGTGAAAGAACACCAGAAAGTTTTGCTCTTCACTTGTCGGAGTCCATAATGTGGTCAGTAGTGACCACAATTGGAGAGATGGATCTCTATATCTGCAGGTAGTAATGTTGGGCAGGAGATTGAAAACTAAGGCAGGGGCGCTCTACCAAGCTGTATTGTGTCATGGCACATCTTGAAATATAACCACAAATTGTTGTCTTGGTATTGACTCGAACAATTTCCTTTTACAGGAACGGGTAGTAATGCATGCTATATGGAGGAAATGCGAAACATAGAGATGGTAGAAGGAGAGCAAGGGAGAATGTGCGTGAACATGGAATGGGGTGCCTTTGGGGACAATGGATGCCTTGACGACATCAGGACGATCTATGACAAAGCTGTCGACGAATACTCTTTAAACAGTGGCAAGCAAAGGTATTTACTGCTGCAGTGTGGTGAGAAATGTGATGGAAAGAACTTCCTAATTGTGAGAGCTGTTCAGCAGTGGAACTCTCTACCCTGAAGTGTGGTGGAGGCTCCTTCTTTGGAGACTTTTAAACAAAGTCTGGATGGCCATCTGTCGGAGGTGCTTTGAATGTGATTTTCCTGCTTCTTGGAGGGGGTTGGACTGGATGGTCCATGAGGTCTCTTCCAACTCTATGATTCTATGAAACACTTGGGATTTTGTGGATTTGAGGTGAAGACTCAGAACCAGAATATGGAAGGTTTTCCCATCACTGTTCTTGTGCCTTCTTTCCATCTTTCTTCTTACGATTTCCCAAACTTTCACCTGGAAAGGTGAGACAGAGCAGCTGAGAAAGCTTGTCTAAATCAGGGGCTGTTCCAGCAGAGTGATGCTAGGACAACTGAAGCTATACTGAATTGAAATCCTTCCCTCCCTAGGAATGCAAGAAATGAGTTAATACAACCCTCATTGAATGTTTTGCCAGCATCTGGGCTGTGTCTTTGTTCTGGAATGTCTTCTCTTTCACTTTTCCCACGGCTTTATTTACTCTTCTCTGGCAAATCTTAGGAATCAGAGAAGATCCGCTGATAGGTGTCAGCTGGCAGGAGAGTGCTTCTGCTGTCATTATGAGATTTTTGTCAATATGAGATTCTTGTTACAGTGGGGGGGAAAGTGTTTAGTCAGACACCAATTGTACAAGTTCTCCCACAAAAAGATGTGAGAGGCCTGTAATTGACATCATAGGTAGACCTCAACTTTGAGAGACAACGTGAGAAAACATATCCAGAAAAATCACATTGTCTGATTTTTAATGAATTTATTTGCAAATTATGGTGGAAAATAAGTATCTAGTCCATAACAAAAGTTCATCTCAAGACTTTGTTATATATCCTTTATTGGCAATGACAGAGGTCAAATGTTTTCTGTAAGTCCTCACAAGATTGGCACACACTGTTGCTGGTATGTTGGTCCATTCCTCCATGCAGATCTCCTCAAGAGCAGTGGTGTTTTGGGGCTGTCACTGGACAACATGGACTTTCAACTTCCTCCAAAGGCTTTCTATAGGGTTGAGATCTGGAGACTGGCTAGGCCACTCCAGGACCTTGTAATGCTTCTTACGGAGCTACTTCTTCATTGTCCTGCGGTGTGCTTAGGATCATTGTCACGCTATAAGACCCAGCCATATTTCAGCTTCAATGTCCTTGCTGATGGAAGGTTTGCACTCAAAATCTCACAATACATGGCCTTATTCATTATTTCATGTATGTGGATCAGTCGCCCTGGTCCCTTTGCAGAGAAACAGCCTCGAAGCATGATGTTGCCACCCCCATGTTTCATAGTATGGTGTTGTTTGGATGCAACTCAGCATTCTCTCTCCTCCAAACATGACGAGTTGTGTTTCTGCCAAACAGTTCTTCTTTGGTTTCATCTTCTTTGGTTTCAGTTGACTGTACTTGCTGGAATTTTTCGGGTAATAATTCAGAAAACTAACTTTTCAAGGGTTGGAAAACAGCCCACTCTCAGTTGGTCTCAAGGCCATGATTTTTTTGCTAAACAGCTGCTCCTGTGTATGATTATAGGTATGAGAAGATGATCAGTGGAATGTACTTGGGAGAAATTGTCCGGAACATTTTGATCGACTTCACAAAAAAGGGATTTCTCTTCAGAGGACAAATTTCAGAAGCACTGAAAACGAGGAGTATTTTCGAAACAAAATTTCTTTCACAGATTGAGAGGTAAGTGAGCTAAATAAGACTACAAAAGAAATGAGTATCAACATCCTGCTAATCGCACTTACTTTCAGCTTATTTGTCGTGTCGGGGCAACCAGTCAATTATATTACATTTCTAACAGAACAAAGCAAACAAACAGGTAAAATACAAAATTTGTGAGTTTGGTAGTTGATTAAATGTCTTTTGACCAGTATCTGGCCACTTGGAGTGCTTCTGGTGTTGTTGCATAAGGTCCTCCATTGTGCATGTGGCAGGGCTCAGGTTGCATTGAAGTAGGTGGTCTGTAGTTTGCTCTTCTCCGCACTCGTATGTCGTGGATTCCACTATGTAGCCCCATTTCTTGAGGTTTGCTCTGCATCTTGTGGTGCCAGAGCGCAATCTGTTCAGCGCCTTCCAAGTTGCCCAGTTTTCTGTGTGCCCAGGGGGAGTCTTGGTTGAGGTTCTGGGTTTGAGCCTGCCGCTTTTGGACTCTCGCTTGCTGAAGTGTTCCAGTGAGTGTCTCTGTAGATCTTAGAAAACTATTTCTAGATTTAAGTCGTTGACGTGCTGGCTGATACCCAAACAGGGGATGGGCTGGAGATGTCTCTGCCTTGGTCCTTTCACTATTGGCTGCTACTTCCTGGTGGATGTCAGGTGGTGCAATACCGGCTAAGCAGTGTAATTTCTCCAGTGGTGTAGGGCGCAGACACCCTGTGATAATGCGGCATGTCTCATTAAGAGCCACATCCACTGTTTTAGTGTGGTGAGATGTATTCCACACTGGGCATGCGTACTCAGAAGTAGAGTAGCATAGCCCAAGGGCAGATGTCTTCACTGTGTCTGGTTGTGATCCCCAGGTTGTGCCAGTCAGCTTTCGTATGATATTGTTTCTAGCACCCACTTTTTGCTTGATGTTCAGGCAGTGCTTCTTGTAGGTAAGAGCACGGTCCAGAGTGACTCCCAGGTATTTGGGTGTGCTGCAATGCTTCAGTGGGATTACTTTCAGCTATGTAATGGCTTTTCCAGTAATGCTCCATTGTGAGTTTCCAGAGTGTTTCAGTTGATCTTTCATGGTATCGTCCCTGTTTTTGGAGCTGCTTTGTGGTCACCTTGAAATTTACATTCCTTATGGCACTGTAATATTGCAGCCTGTCACTAGATGTCAATGTGGTGTCCTTTTGCTTCAACTTGCATGGAATCATTTGGTTACCCAGTCTTGCAATGAAAACAGGTGTTTGGGCTGCAGGACAAGGAATGGCCTTTAGAACACTTTGATCTTCATTTATTATCTTATATTCTCCTCCAAGTACTGTATTTTCTGACTTATAAGACTACGTTTTTATCCAGGAAAATCTTCTCAAAAGTCGGGGATCATCTTATATGCCGGGTATCGTCTTATAGGGCGGGTACTGAAATTTACAAGCCAGACTTGAGAATCTGTGGTTGCCGCATATGTTTTTTTGTTTTTTGTTTTTTTTGTCGTGTCAGGAGTGACTTGAGAAACTGCAAGTCGCTTCTGGTGTGAGAGAATTGGCCGTCTGCAAGGACGTTGCCCAGAGGACGCCCGGATGATTTTGATGTTTTTATCGTCCTTTGTGGGAGGCTTCTCTCATGTCCCCGCATGAGGAGCTGGAGCTGATAGAGGGAGCTCATCCGCCTCTCCCCGGATTCGAACCTATGACTCTATCAGCTCCAGCTCCTCATGCGGGGACATGAGAGAAGCCTCCCACAAAGGATGATAAAAAGGATCAAATCATCCGGGCGTCCCCTGGGCAACGTCCTTGCAGACGGCCAGTTCTCTCACAACAGGAGCAACTCCTAACACGACCAAAAAAAAAAAGCCATATTGTTTTGTTTACAGTTGTGTGTAAGCTGTCCCGGGTCCCCTGGGGGAGATGGTTGGCGGGGTATAAAACTAAAGTTGTTTTTGTTGTTGTTGTTGGACTATAATCCCCAGAATTCTCATTCAGCACTGGCCATGTTGACTGATGATTTGGGAAGGTACTACAAAAGGTAACTTTCCTAAAATTACCTTTCCTACAAAAGGTTTCGTTGTTCATTCGTTCAGTCATCTCCGACTCTTCATGATCTCATGGACCAGCCCATGCCAGAGCTCCCTGTCAGCCGTCACCACCCCCAGCTCCTTCAAGGTCAGTCCAGTCACTTCAAGGTAACTTTCCTAAAATCTGGCAAAACTTGTTTCCAACAAGTTTTGCTTTGCTTGGGGTCTGCAGCCAGCCTGCATGTTGCGTGCTATACTGCATTTGTTGAATCCGACAACAGTCCTGAAATGTGGCTTCAGCTACAGAAAGCAAATGCTTTTGAAAACTCGCTTGAAATCTGTTGTTCACCCCTCACCCTTCTTTTTCAACAGTGATCGGTTAGCATTGCTTCAGGTCCGTGCGATCCTCCAGCAGCTTGGTCTGAACAGCACTTGCGATGACAGTATCATTGTCAAGACGGTGTGCGGAGCTGTGTCCAAAAGGGCAGCTCAGCTGTGTGGAGCTGGGATGGCTGCTGTGGTAGACAAAATAAGGGAGAACAGAGGACTGGACCATCTGGATGTCACTGTAGGCGTGGATGGTACTCTGTATAAGCTTCACCCCCAGTAAGTTTGGGATGTGTTTGTGTTAATGGTTTGTCTCTGTTTTCTGTAAAGCCAGGAAGGGGAAATGTTTGACTGTCTAGATTTTTTGGACTGCAGCTTCTCCCATTTCATGACATTTTATGGAAAGCTCTTCAGTCATCCCTCTCCCCTGACACTTTATTCATTACTTTTGAGGATTGTGTTTAGGCCCCTCCACCTCTTGTAATCCTACCTTATATGTGGCTGCCATATTTATTATTTATTTACAGTATTTATATTCCGCCCTTCTCACCCCGCAGGGGACTCAGGGCAGATTACAATGTACATATACATGGCAAACATTCAATGCCATAGACACGAAACATATATAGACAGACACACAGAGGATATTTAACATTCCAGCTTTTCTTGAGGGTATTCTGGCCACCAGGGGAGCTGTCGCTTCACCGTCCATTTGTGACACTGATGAAGTACTTCCTCATTCTTTGCATGCTTGCTGGAGATTTTTATGGCGTCGGAAATTAGCGTAGGTGGTACCTAAGTTTCCTACTTGACAGATGCAACTGTCTTTTGGGCTGAAAAGGTCAACAGCAAGCTACACAACTTGGTCAGAAGCTCACTCCGACTTGGGCTGGCTTCGAACTCATGACCTTTTGGTCAGTAGTGATCTTAATGCAGCTGACTCCCAGCCAGCTGGCCGCTGTCCCAGTGCTATGTGATTGTTATATACCCAAAATGACACAATATGGATATATTTCATTATTTCACTATTATGGCTTCTATCCCATATCTTCTAAGGAGTTCAGGGTAGTGTATGTGATTTTCCAAAGCTTTACTATTAGAATATTTATTTATTTATTTACAGTATTTGTATTCCGCCCTTCTCACCTCGCAGGGAACTCAGGGCAGATTACAATGTACATATACATGGCAAACGTTCAATGCCATAGACACACAACATATATAGACAGACACACAGAGGCTATTTAACATTCCAGCTTTTTCATGAGGGTATTCTGGCCACCAGGGGAGCTGTCGCTTCACCATCCATTTGTGACACTGATGAAGTACTTCCTCATTCTTTGCATGCTTGCTGGAGATTTTTATGGCGTCGTAAATTAGCCTTCCCGCATAAGCGGTACCTAAGTTTCCGAACTGTCTTTCGGGCTGCAAAGGTCGACAGCAAGCTACACAAACTGGTCGGAAGCTCACTCAGTAGTGCCCTTAATGCAGCTGGCTCCCAGCGAGCTGCGCCACAGTCCCGGTGTCATTATGCTTCAGTGTGAGCTGTGTAGCTTTTGGTCAATTCCTTCCATTTCGGGAGTACAGTAGATCTGCTCTGGTTTTTGATCCAATTTTTAAAGAAGGTACCCAAGATTATGAGGAAGTCTCATTCCCACTGATAAAAATGTCAAGAACATCACCATATTAAGGGAAAGGCCATAGCTTAGTGGTAAAGCACATTCTTTGCATGTTATAAGTCCATAACTGAAAACCTGGCACCCACAAATGAGCTGAGGGAAATTTTTTGGAGAGATGAGGCTAGAAACTGCAACCCAATAATGCTTAGAGGGCCACACATGCCACACATGTCTGTTTTTATATTGTTTATATGGTTTTATACTGTTTATACTGTTTTATATTGTTATTATTACATTGCTGTTAATTGTATATTTATGTTTTGATGTGGGCGCCGTGGGGTGCCACTTTGTTAGCCGTCTGCGGCGGTTGAGAAAGGACGGGATATAAAAGCCCTAAATCAATCAATCAATCAATCAATCTATATAAATAAAAATGTAATGTTCGTTTGTGGGAGTAACAGAACTCAAAAACCACTGGACAAATGGACACCAAATTTGAACACAATACACCTAACAACCCAATGTATGTCCTTCACTAGAAAAATTGATTTTGTCATTTGGGAGTTGTAGTTACTGGGATGTATAGTTCACTTACAATCAAAGAACATTCTTAACCCCACCAATGGTGGAATTGAACCAAACTTGGCACACAGTTCTCCCATGATCAACAGAAAATACTGGAAGGGTTTGGTGGGCAGTGTTCTTTGGTTTTGGAGTTGTAGTTCACCTACATCCAGAGATCACTGTGGACTCAAACAATGATGGATCTGGACCAAACTCTACAAGAATACTCAATATGCCCAAATGTGAACATTGGTGGAGTTTGGGGAAAATAGAATCTTGACATTTGGGAGTTGTAGTTGCTGGGATTTATAGTTCACCTACAATCACAGAGCATTCTGAACCTCACCAATGATAGAATTGGGCCAAACCTCCCACACAGAACCCCCATATACATAGCTGGATTCGTCCATTTACATCATGAATGGGCAATAATATATCTGATTGGCATTCGTATGTAATTCCCACCAGCCCAAGGCTGCAGAACCCTTGGTGAAGAAACATGGAGACCTCCCATCATACATCCTTGATTTACACATCCTTTGGGGTAACCCTTTCTCACCCATTGCCTATGCCTGCTGCACTATTAGACAAAATGAACCCTTTCCTGCAATACTAGAAAATGGAAAGCCTTTGTTTTGTTTTTGTTTTGTTTTTGTTTTTGTTTTTTTGCCTTGCTGTTTGGGGACAATAGGGGGTTGTTGTCCGAAATAATAACTTCTCAAGTTCTGAGTGATGATGCCCTCTATGGACTGGCAGAAAAATTAAACCTTTTCCCCCTTCTTTTTTTAATAGTTTCTCAAAGGTCATGCACCAAACAGTAAAGGATCTGGCTCCCAAATGCAATGTGACATTCCTTCTTTCGGAAGACGGCAGTGGCAAAGGGGCTGCTCTCATCACGGCCGTGGGATGCAGACTCCGAGAAGCTGAGCATAACTGAATTTTGCAGCATCGGCGTCTTCTGCCTTCTGAGCACTTTCTTGTAAAGCAGCAGTCCTGCAGTCTGAACTGGTGGGAGAAGCCCAGAATTCAGCTGCTTTTATGGAAGAGTTGGGAGTTAAACAAAAATAAATAAAAATAGGATACTGAATAGAGTGTGCTGTTGCTGATAACATCCCCCACCGTCGAGTCCCTGTCTGCATGTGTCTTTTTCTTCCCTATTTGGTACATTCCCCTTGTGTAGATCATTAAAAAAAGTTCTGTGGTTTAAACAGAAGTCCAAAATGAGCTTATTTTTTCAGGATTAGAATTTCAGATCACAAAGACGAGCAGGCGGTGTCAAGCGTATTCTTTCCAGCTGCTACCATATCCATGTTAAATAAACACACCACCATCAATGCTGAGTATGAGATAAATGCTTTTGCAGTTGAGAATAGCAGTTTGCTTCTGAGTTTTTAGACTCACACTGATCCAGTTTCTCCCCCACCACCAACTCTCACTGCCATGAAGCAGAACAGTGTCTTTGTGTACTTCTCTATAGTCAGGTTTCTTTGAATAACCTGAATGGTCACTTCTGTGCATGTTCAGTCACGGGAAAAAGAAAACAAGTGACTATGTGTCCTGTACTATTGGCATTTCACATTGCTTTGGTAAACAAGACCATTTTCCAAATAAAAATACTATTATTTCGTAGTCTTTTAAAAAAAGTTTTATGCATAAAATTAAATGAATGCTTGAGCAAGAGTAATCCATTTCTCTAGTCATGAGAAATCAGAAGATTGATATGTTCCTTGCTTGGTTTTGGTATGTACCAATTCCAGAAAACAATGGTTGCCTTTAAAGTTAAAGGGATTTCTGATGTTCCTTCTTCATCTTCTGTACCTCCTTGAGAACCGATTCCTGAATAAAATTCTAAGATCTTGGACAGTCTTTGAAGTACAGGGTGCGGCAGCATAACTTCCTTTTTTAAAATGTGCGCCATTCAGTCGGTTGAAGACGTCGCAGAGCGCTAGTGGTCTTGTTAGAGAGGCGGGAGTATCAAGTTTTGTCCTGACACAGTTCAGTCGCCATCATGCATTGGAACAGTGAGGAGCGTGCTTTTGCCTTTGAGGCCTACTTTTCAAGCGGATGTTCTGTGATCGCAACCCAGCATGCCTTTTGGAATCGCTTTAATTTAGCCCCATTGCCCCCTGTCCCGGACCGGAGATCAATTGTGACGTGGGTCACTACATTCAGACAGTGGTCTCGTTCGAGAGTAGTCTCATTTGAGACGCGGGAGTATAAAGTTTTGTCCTGACACAGTTCAGTCGCCATCATGCGTTGGAACAGTGAGGAGCGTGCTTTTGCCGTTGAGGCCTACTTTTTGAGCGGATGTTCTGTGATCACAAGCCAGCGCGCCTTTCGGAATCGCTTTAATTTAGCCCCATTGGCCCATGTCCTGGACGAGAAATCAATTGTGACATGAGTCACTACATTCAGACAGTGGTCTCGTTCGAGAGTAGTCTCATTTGAGACGCGGGAGTATAAAGTTTTGTCCTGACACAGTTCAGTCGCCATCATGCGTTGGAACAGTGAGGAGCGTGCTTTTGCCGTTGAGGCCTACTTTTCGAGCGGATGTTCTGTGATTGCAACCCAGCGCGCCTTTCGGAATCGCTTTAATTTAGCCCCATTGCCCCCTGTCCCGGACCGGAGATCAATTGTGACATGAGTCACTACATTTAAACAGTGGTCTCGTTCGAGAGTGGTCTCGTTCGAGAGGCAGGAGTATAAAGTTTTGTCCTGACACAGTTCAGTCGCCATCATGCGTTGGAACAGTGAGGAGCGTGCTTTTGCCGTTGAGGCCTACTTTTCGAGTGGATATTCTGTGATCGCAACCCAGCGCGCCTTTCGGAATCGCTTTAATTTAGCCCCATTGGCCCCTGTCCCGGACCAGAAATCAATTGTGACGTGGGTCACTACATTCAGACAAGTGTGACAAGATGAAGAACTGGAGTCCCTCAGTCCATTAGATCACCTGAGAACATTGAAGAGGTGAGAGCTTCAATGTTGTGATCACCACGGCGTTCTGCATGCAAACATGCGTCTGCCCTTGGACTTTCCGATCATTCTGTGAGGAGAATTCTTCATGATGATCTTCATTTCCATCCTTACAAGATGGCGATTGTGCAGGAACTTTCTGAACATGACTTCAATTCTCAGAGGAATGCGCGTGAGGTTCTTCTCCAAGTCATTCCTGAAGATACTATTGTTTTTTTAGTGATGAAGCCTATTTTCATTTGTGTGGATCCGTCAACAAACAAAACATACGCTACTGGGCTGACAACAATCCTCGAGAATTGCATCAAAGGCCTTTGCATTCACCTAAAATCACAGTGTGGTGTGCAATTTCCTCAGCTGGAATTATTGGTCCCTGGTTCTTTGAGGAAAATGAAGTCACAGTGACAGTGAATTCGGACCGGTATGTAAACATGTTACAGGATTTTTTTCCCCCACGGCTAGATGGGTTGGACTTAGGGGACATCTGGTTCCAACAAGACGGTGCAACTGCACACACTTCAAGAGCATCGATGGCTGTTTTGAGGGAACACTTCCCAGAGCGCCTCATCTCAATTAGAGGGGATTTGGAGTGGCTGGACTGCTCTCCAGATTGGGCCCCTTGTGATTTTTTTCTATGGGGTTTTTTGAAATCCCGTGTTTATGTGAACCGTCCAAGGACCCTACAAGATTTGAAGACCAACATCCAGGAAGAAATTGCCAACATAACGCCTGCTATGCTGGCAAGAGTCATGACAGAGGCCAGAAATCGGTTTACTCAGCGTATGGAGAATGGGGGACGTCACCTACCTAATTTGATCTTCAAAACTACGTAAAACAAAACTTTAGGTATGCGCCTACATTATATATATAAAAAATTCTGATTCAAACAATGGGTTTTGTTAAGTTTTGAAAAAAGGAAGTTATGCTGCTTCACCCTGTAGTTGCACGAGTGGAGATCTCATTAGATGTGATGGCAGTTTACTACAGATAGGCTATTGGATTCCTCTTGGTTTCATATGTGGAAAAATTACATCAGTGCAGGGCCAATGGCAGGACCCAGGAAGTTGTGAATTCTCCAGCTCCCTGGTACCTCTGCTCTGCCTTCTTGCCAGCTTAGACTATTGGATATAGTAGAATAATAATAATAATAATAATAATAATAATAATAATAATTTTATTTATATTCCGCTCTATCTCTCCAAAGGGACTCAGGGCTGATTCCAAACATAAAAAGCAAACATTCAATGCCCGAATACAACAACAATACATCCATACTAACAAAATTTATACAACTCAACATATAACTACGAATTATAACTTAAACTAAAATTAAAAGGCACAGCCTGTTATAACAGACATAAGACAAAACATCAAATAATTTCCAATTTCTTTGGAGCAAATAGATATAGGTTTATGGTAGCAGTGACTGGGAAGCCTTCTGCCATTTTGATTTTACCATAGGGTCCAAAATAACATCTCTGGACCAGGAGTGGGAAACCTGTTGTTGGACTTCAACAGATGTTGGGTTGACTAGAGACAGGGGCGGCTCAACCATTACGCAAAGTAAGCATTTGCGGTATAGTTGATTTTGCCCAGGGGCGCTCTTGAGGCGCTCTTGGAGGAAAATAGACCTTGACATATGCAAGTTGTAGTTACTGGGATGTATAGTTCACCTACAATCAAAGAGCATTCTGAACTCCACCAATGATGGAATTGAACCAAATATGGCACACAGAACTCCCACGATGAACAGAAAATATATATCAGTGATTGGGGGGGGGGGGGCAAAATACTGTTTGCTTACTGTTGAAATTTTTTTTTGGGGGGGGGGGCAAAATACTGTTTGCTTACTGTTGAAAATTACCTAGGGCCGCCTCTGACTAGAGATGAAGTTCAACAACATCAGGGGCACATTTTCACCTATTCTCTAGCAGAATTCACTCCGTTGCTGAATAAAAGTCTTTGCCTTAGTATGAGTCTACAGCCAAATCATCTTGTGTATGAAAATGTAATCCACTCAAACCTTCCATTAACGTTGGTACTGATTGTATTAAAATCACCGTGATTTTAGTGAAGTTGGATACACCTATGATATTTTGGAAATTTATGTTTCTTGGCAAGTTGTAAAAATGAATTTAACTCAGAATACAGAAATAGTTTCATTTAACATGGATATCTATCTAGTCTTTGCTTCCATCTATCATAGGTTTGGTTGAGTCTGGGCAGGGTGTTTGGAATACCATTGCTAGCGTGTTGCACCAAAGAAGTCTGTGTAAAATGCAGAAAATTTCATTTTTTTGTCTGAAAATTGCATAAATGTCAAATAAGTTAGTGTTTTGAGCAGAACCAACGGTCTGCAATTAGTCTTAGAAACAATAGCCCACAGTCACGGTCCTTCTCTTCTTCAACATGACTTGACAAGATCTCACCCAGTATTGACGTAGGATTGCAACCTATTTTTTCTCTCTCAACCCTAAGATTTGGATTCTCCTCGCTTCTAAGAAACATTTTCAATACGCATTATGGTGCACTGTGAACAAATGTGTGGTAATATGAGTCACAAACAATAACCTGAGCTTTAAATGTGTGTGCGTGTGCGTATGTGTGCGTGTGCATACATGTGAAGAGTTGCATGGTTACCTGGTTTTGCAATGCTAGAGCCTTTTTACCTTGCCCACTGGTAGCAATGATTCTGGTGCAAAGTGGAATTTTTGTGACACTATTAAACCGTTTTTCAATGTGTGTCTCTTGGTGTCTGGTGATTCTTTCTGGCAAAGGGACGACTAATGCCCAGGATGGGAAACAGTGCCAATGTCTTAGTAAAGTAATGAAATCCAACTATGAAATTTCCATTATTCCTTTTTGGAAAAGCCTTGTAGACACTTGTATACCAGTTCAAGGATCTTTCTTGAGGAGTGTCAGTCCCCATCTACTTCCATACACTTACTTAAGCGATCCCTCATTGTCCGAGTAGGATAATATTCCAGGGTGGGTCCATAGGTGACTATGGAGCCCTATTCTTGATCTGCATTGTCTCCTGCAGTCGGGCATGTAGTCGGGGGGGGGGGGGGGGGCTTGAGGGGCTTCAGCCCCCCCCCCCCCTGAAATTCTCATGGTAGTTTGCGAAAAGGCCTTACTGGTGCATTATTTAAACTGTTCTGTTTATTCATATCATGATCTGATATGAATAAACATAACAGTTTATATAATGCACAGTAAGGCCTTTCGCGATCATATCATGATCTGGAGCCCCCAGTGGCGCAGTGGGTTAAAGCACTGTGCTGGTAGGACTGAAGACCGACAGGTTGCAGGTTCGAATCCCGGGAGAGGCGGATGAGCTCCCTCTATCGGCTCCAGCTCCTTATGCAGTGACAAGAGAGAAGCCTCCCACAAGGATGACAAAACATCAGAAATCATCCGGGCGTCCCCTGGGCAACGTCCTTGCAGACGGCCAATTCTCTCACAACAGGAGCGGTTGCTCCTGACACGACAAAAATATATATATCGTGATCTGATCACCATACTCAATATATCCCATATGCATTGGGGTATTGTGGTAACGATACAAAAGGTTTGCTAGGGTAGACCCTCTTTCACTCAGACTCAGCCCCCCCCCCCCCCCAATCGAAATCCTGGCTACGGGCCTGCCCGCAGTGAGGGCATTGGTTTCCATGTGGAAGGTGGTCCTGGTCGGGGTTGGCTTGACACGCCTTCCTCTTGGCATGTTTCTCTCTTTTGCCCTCCATTCAAATTCTGTAGCACTGCTGGTCACAGCTGACCTCCAGCTGGAGCGCTCACAGGCAGGGCTTCCCAGTTCTCAGTGTCTAAAGGTTGGCTTTGAGCCCATCTTTAAATCTCTTTTCCTGCCCGCAAGCATTCCGTTTTCCATTCTTGAGTTCATAGTAGAGCAACTGTTTTGGAAGATGGTGGTCAGGCATCCGGACAACGTGGCCAGTCCAGCGGAGTTGATGGCGGAGGACCATTGCTTCAGTGTTGGTGGTCTTTGCTTCTTCCAGCATTCTGACATTTGTCCGCTTGTCTTCCCAAGAGATTTGCAGGATTTTCCAGAGGCAGCGCTGATGGAATCATTCCAGAAGTTTCAAGTGATGTCTGTAGACAGTCCACGTTTTGCAGGCATATAGTAGGGTTGGGAGGACAATAGCTTTATAAACAAGCACCTTGGGAGACAGAATGGAGCCTTGCGGGACCCCACAGGTCAAAAGCCAGGGGTCCGAGCAGGCGTCTCCCAGCTTCACTATCTGGGATCGACCCTCCAGGAAGGACCGGAGCCATGACAAAGCCGTACCTCCAAGGCCCATCCCGGACAGTCGTCCCAGAAGGATACCATGATCGATGGTATCGAAAGCCGTTGAGATGTCCAAGAGAACCAACAGGGTCACACTCCCCCTGTCCAGCTCCCTTCGGAGATCATCCACCAAGGCGACCAAAGCCGTCTCAGTGCCATGGCCAGGCCTGAAGCCAGACCGTGACTGATCCAGATAGTTGATGTCATCCAGGAAGCCCTGGAGCTGAGCAGTGACCACCCGCTCCGACACCTTGCCCAGGAAAGGGAGGTTTGAGATTGGTCTATAGTTATTCAAGACCGTGGAATCAAGGGAAGTCTTTTTCAGAAGTGGTCTGACCACAGCCTGTTTTAAGCCCTAGGCAGGAAGCAGCTAGGTTTTCAAGCTGCAAGGCTATTCAATGTTAATCAAGGTAGCTAATTGCAACATTTGTACTTGCCTCAAACAGACAAGAGTTCTTTCTCCCACCCTGGACATTACACAGATATATCAATCTCACTTGCCTAGTTTACAACAAACCTTACAATCTCTGAGGATGGGCGAAACGTCAGGAGAGAATGCTTCTGGAACATGGCTATACAGTCCAGAAAACTCACATCAACCCAATGTTTATATAACTTACATTTACTTTTTTAAGTGGAAAGAGGAGGGCATTAAACATTTCCTAGTTCACGTAACCATTTAATGCTCTTCATTCAGTTGGAAGAAAGTATTCACATGAAGGTTATTTCCAGAAGTTGATAAAAGAACATTCTTTTCTATCTCTTCTTTAAAACTACTTTTTTGGGGCAAGAAATACCTCTATATAATCTTTATTGCGTATTTTCGTAATACATAATAGTTAAAAAAAAGAAGTGTAAGAGAGAAAAGGAAAAGGAAAAAGAACGGAAAAAAAAGAGAAAAAAAGAAGAGGGGGCAGAAAAAAGGGAAGAAAAGGGTGAATTAAAAACAATAAGAAACAAAGATAAATATCAACAGTTGAGTTATTTTGTGTTACAAAACAATATTGAACAAGTCTCTATATAAAGTCAAACATTTCTTTATTAAGTGAGATATACTTTGTCACCTCATAAACTACAATAAATATTTAAAGTCTATTACAGTACACTGTCTTATTGCAATGTCTACTGAAGTATAACAAGGATCTGTTATGTCAACTATTTTATTTTTTTCAAAAAATTTATATACGGAACATTTTTTTAAATGGTACGGTTCCTCTCTTTCCTTTACTGGACTGATGTTTTTCTGTTCTGTCACGCGCTGGGCCTGTAAAGAATTTCCTTTAGAACAGGACATGCAACCTTTGCCCAGCGGGAAGCCAGGGGGCCCAAGCAGAAGTTCTCAGTGGTTTTCCACCACAAATGATCTTTAGATGGCTTGTGAAGTATAACAAAGTCCTTTATTAATGAACAATCAAACAGAGACTTCTCTTGTCTTCAATAAAGCTAAGCAAATGATTCCATGCTTTTATGGAACTGGTAGCTTCCTAATCTTGCCCACGAAGGACAGGCAACTGTCTTCAATAACTTCTTCTTTACTTTAAAGGAAAGTCCCCTTTTTAACTTCTCCCAGGCTGACTGTAATCTAACCCTTACTGATGTGGGCTCCGCTATCGGGTCGAACTGCGTCTCGAAGCACCGAGTGGACCTACCAGTAAAGGCTTAGATGTTCTCCAGCTGGAGTTCTATGGTCTTTAGGACTGTTTCCTGGAAATCTTTGGAGACTCTTAAGACTGTTTCCCCCCGGAAAGTCTTAAGGGTTGAAGCTTTTGTACAGGGGAAGCTTGCACACGTCCTGTACATTAGTTTTCCTTGCTGAGACTAACTAAAAATGGCTCCCTTCCCTTCCCAATTGCCCTGAGCAAGGGGCGGGACAAAAACTTAACGATGATGGACAGGTGACTTGCCCTATGACTGCAACCAAAGGAGGCCACCTATCTGCAGAGTCCCTGAAACCTAGGACTGCAAACAAACATTTAATACAAAGCAAATAAAGTTGGAGTTCCTGGTACAGCCGTATCAGCACATTTTCCTTTCATGTTAATGTTTTTATATTCTACCTTTCTTCCGGCCTGGGATTTATACCCAGCCGTTCCTCTGACAAAGAGCTCACAAAATCTAACATCAAAGTTTAGTTTAAAACTTATGGTACAAAGGTACAAAAATTAAATGACAATTGTATAAAAACACACATTAAAAGAGTTTTAAAGCATAACTGAAATAACAAATGCATAAGATAAAAACACAGCACACCACTTTCAAATGCCTTGCATTAAAGCTCAAAGCTCTGCCCAAGTGGAAAGGTCTTGTCTGATGGTGAAAAGACAGCAGGAGGGGGATAGCTGGATGTCCCGTTGCACATATGAGAAAGAGCTTGAGGAAATTACTTTTAGGGGGTACAACTGCCAGGTGTCCTCAGGAAACATGGGCATCCACGCTGCCATTCAAAGTGTCAGCTTTCCGAGCTCTGGTTCAGCGCTCCTGTCACATAATGAGAAATAAAAGTACTTATTAGTCTTGTAGCAACTGATAGCATTCATAGTGAGCATTCAGAAGAAGATCTACAAGCTGCTCTAAACACCTTTGCAGAAGCATACGAGAAGCTCGGCCTGTCATTGAACATCGAAAAAACCAAGGTGCTGTTCCAGCAAACACCAGCCAACCCCTCTCCAATGCCAGTGATACAGTGTAATGGCATAACATTAGAAAATGTTGATCATTTCCGCTACGTTGGCAGCCACCTCTCCACCAAAGTCAACATTGACACCGAAATACAACACCGCCTGAGCTCTGCGAGCGCAGCATTTTTCCGAATGAAGCAGAGAGTGTTTGAGGACCGGGACATCCATAGGGATACCAAGGTGCTTGTTTATAGAACTATTGTCCTCCCAACCCTGCTATATGCCTGTGAGACGTGGACTGTCTACAGACGTCACATGCAACTCCTGGAATGATTCCATCAGCGCTGCCTCCGGAAAATCCTGCAAATCTCTTGGGAAGACAGGCGGACAAATGTCAGCGTGCTGGAAGAAGCAAAGACCACCAGCATTGGTCCTCCGTGATGGTCCTCCGCCATCAACTCCACTGGACCGGCCACGTTGTCCGGATGCCCGACCACTGTCTCCCAAAGCAGTTGCTCTACTCCCAACTCAACGGAAAACAGAATGTTGGTGGACAGGAAAAGAGATGTAAAGATGGGCTCAAAGCCAACCTTAAAAACTCTGGCATAGACACTGAGAACTGGGAAGCCCTGGCCCTTGACCGCTCCAGCTGGAGGTCAGCTGTGACCAGCAGTGCTGCAGAATTTGAAGAGTCACGAATGGAGGGTGAAAGGGAGAAGCGTGCCAAGAGGAAGGCGCGTCAAGCCAACCCCAACCGAGACCGCCTTCCACCTGGAAACCAATGCCCTCACTGTGGAAGAAGATGCAGAGCGAGGATAGGGCTCCACAGCCACATACGGACCCACAAGAATGCTGGAAGACAATCATCCTCGGAAAACGAGGGATTGCCTAAGAAGAAAAACAACAGTATACTCGGCCGCAAGTGAATTCCCATGACGGTGGTGCAATGGTATCAGAACTGAAAGAAGCAAGTAGCAAAGGGAAAGGATGAAGAGAATAATAATAATAATAATAATAATAATAGTAATAAACATTGACAAAATCACAATCTGTCAACTGCAAAAGGCCACTTTACTTGGATCTGCGCGCATCATTCGAAAATACATCACACAGTCCTAGACGCTTGGGAAATGTTTGACTTGTGATTTTGTGATACGAAATCCAGCATACAGATCTCATTTGCTGTGACATACTGTGATTATGTGTAAATAAAATAAAAATAATAATAATTCTGGCAGCCGAAGAACAAGCCATTAGAACAAACGCCATCAAAGCCAGAATTGAAAAGTCAACAACAGATTCCAAATGTAGACTGCAAGGAAGCAGATGAAACAATAGATCACATCCTCATCTGCTGCAAGAAGATCGCACAGACTACAAGCAGAGGCATAACACCGTTGCTCAGATGATTCAGTGGAACTTGTGCCACAAATACCATCTGCCTGCGACAAAGAACTGGTGAGATCACAAGCCGGAAAGAGTTACAGAGAATGAACACAACAAACTCCTCTGGGACTTTCGCATTCAGACAGACAGAGTTTTGGAGCACAAAACGAAGTATGGATCATCGATGTTGCAATCCCAGGTGACAACAGGATTGCAGAGAAACAACTGGAAAAGCTGACACGATATGAGGATTTAAAGATCAAACTGCAAAGACTCTGGCACAAACCAGTCAAGGTGGTCCCAATGGTGATTGGCACACTGGGTGCAGTGCCTAAAGACCTTGGCCTGCACTTAAACACAATCAGCGTTAACAAAATTACCATCTGCCAGCTGCAGAAGGCCACCTCACTGGGATCTGCACGCATTATTCGCCGATACATCACACAGTCCTAGACACTTGGGAAGTGTCTGACATGTGATCCAATTCAACAGCCAGAAGAGTTTCTGCTGTGAACTCATCTTGTTGTGTTTCTAATAATAATGATGATGATGATGATGATGATGATGATGATGATGAAATTTCTTCTTTCAGGAACACAGTCCCTTTAGCTCCCAGAGATGGGATTTCGTTCTTCTTTGAAATTCTTATTTTAAAAATGGGGTGGAGGCGGTTGGACAGACTCAGCCGAGTCTGATCCTGTGGAGCAGCCCGCTCCCCTTTTGGTGCTCTCAAACCCTTTGATCTCCCCCTTAAAGGAGAGGACCTTGCGGTCTTCAAAGTACCTAGGGGATTTGCGTGCACCTTCGCCTTCAATCCGGTCGAAGGTGGGGAGCTATAGCTCAACCTTGCCGCTTAGCACAGGTCCTCCCTGAGAAAGCTTTCCCTCTGCGAGGTTTCCCCCGTCGCCATTCCCACCACTAACTCCTTCTCTCCAATCCCACAGTGAATTCAGCCTGGAAGGATATCCACATGCCCAAAAGTCCAGATTTTTTGTTTTAAAACCTTAGATTAAAAGGCAAAGTTTTTGAAATGGTTTAAATCCTGAAGAAACACATTGTAAATGAATTGTCTCAAATAGTTTGTATCAGTATCATAGTCCCTACAAAGTGAGAAACCATGAAATGAACAAAATCTGACTACCAGTATTAAAAAATTTCTGAAATTATAACAGTAAATAAAGAACAACACTCAAACACAGGGGAACTCCAGACAAGAAACAATCAGGGACAGCTAATCACCTCTCAAGAAAGGATTTCCCCAGGCAGTAACAAATCTCACATAAAAACTGTCAGGCCATCAAATGCTAATCTAGGTCGTCAATGGAAACGTTGAACACCTAACTCCAACAGACAAGAGTTCTTTCTCCCATCCTGAACTTTCCGCAGATATATGAACCCAATTTTCCTAGTTTCCAACAGACCTCACAACCCCTGAGGATGCCTGCCACAGATGAAGGCGAAATATCAGGAGAGAATGCTTCTAGAACATGGCCAAACAGCCCGAAAAATCTACAAAACCCAGTGACAATACATCTCCGTATGTATTTCTGTGTCATTGTTTTGAGGCATTGAATATTTGTCTGGGTCTGTATATGCTGGAATCCGCCTTGAGTGCCCTCAGGGAGATGGGCCAGAATACAAATAGTGTTTTGTTAGGTATTGTATTGTATTGTATTGTATTGTATTGTATTGTATTGTATTGTATTGTATTGTATTGCATTGCATTGCATTGTATTGTTAGGTGTCTTGTGTCCAAATTTGGTGTTAAATTGTCCAGTAGTTTTTGAGTTCTGATAATCCCACAAACGAACATTACATTTTTATTTATTTAGATTATTATTATTATTATTATTATTATTATTATTATTATTATTTGAAGATGAGTTCACAGCAGTCACTCTGCTGGCTGTTGAATTGGATCACATGTCGGACACTTCCCAAATGTCTAGGACTGTGTGATATATTGGCGAATAATGTGTGCAAATCCCAGTAAGGTGGCCTTCTGCAGCTGGCAGATGTTAATTTTGTCAGCGCCGAATGTGCTTAAGTGCAGGCCAAGGTCTTTAGGCACTATACCCAGTGTGCCAGTCACCACTGAGACCAACTTGACTGGCTTGTGCCAGAGTCATTATTATTATTATTATTATTATTATTATTATTATTATTATTATGGCAGTATAGATGGGTCTTAGCTAAGTGTAATGTTATGCTATAAAATGTTGACGAACCATTTATCTCGATGAATTGTACTGCATGCATCCCACACTACAAAGAACACTCAAAATTGGGCAGCTATTATTAACAAAATCTGCAATGATAAAACATGATGAGAAGCAACCATTTGGAAACTCAAACTACCAAATGCACATTACTGAATGATATCTTGTCGCTAGTTAGCTGTGTTCCTGTGCTTGTTTGGAGGTTGGAGGTCTGGTCTCTCTGGATCTTCTGTAAAGGTGATGGGTATGTTAGGTTACGTTTATCTCTTTCCGTTGCATTGATGCACGGGCAACATTGAAAAGCCACCCTGAAACCAGAACGGAATCTACAAATCAGAAAAAAACATAAACAAAGTATTAAATGACAGTGACGGGAGAACACTTTCCCATGGTGTAATGACTGGGAACAGCATGGCATCAGTAAAGTGGGGTGAACCTAAAGTGAGTAAGCAGTTCCAGCCCAACTTACCTATTTGAACGTGTCTCCCCTTACGAACCTTTCAGGAATTTAAGATCATCTGGGGAGGCCCTGCTCTCGATCCCACCTGCCTCAAAGGCACGCTTGATGGGGACGAGGGACAGGGCCTTCTCAGTGGTGGCCCCTCAGCGGTGGAACTCCCTTCCTGGGGATATTAGATTGGCTCCTTCCCTCCTGACCTTTAGGAAAAGAGTAAAAACCTGGCTCTTCAAGCAAGCTTTTGGAACCTCATTGTAACCAGATAAACTCAGTATTGTGAACAAATATGGAACATGCTTAATGATGCAAATAGACATGGATGTAAACCTGGAAAGTCATTGATTTTTATAGTTTTAAATTGTTTTTATATGAATTTTATTATGTGACTAGCTGTCCTCTGCCAGGCGTTGCTGTGGCCCAGTCTGGTGATCTGGAAAATAAAGTAATGAGAAAGTGTTGGTTTCTAATATATGTAATTTCTTTCTGCTTGTGGGTAAACAGTATTTCTTGCTGTTTCTTTGCCAGTGTTGATGTGAAGATTGTCTGGTTTTCCTACTCTGGAACATGCAACATATAATTGTCCTTCTTTAGGGGTCCCTTTCAAATCTATGATACTATATTTCATACACATATATGTGTGTGTGTATGTGAATCATATCTATCTATCATCTATCTATCTGTCTGTCTGTCTGTCTGTCTATCTATCTATCTATCTATCTATCTATATCTATCTATGGCTGGATAGCTGTTTGTCAGAAGGGCTTTGGTTATGTTTTCTTGCCCTGGTGAAGGGAGTTGGACGGGATAGACTTAAGGCAGCATTTCTCAACCTGGGGGTTGTGACCCCTGCGGAGGTCATAAAGGGGTGTCAGAGGGGTCACCAAAACCATCAGAAAACACAGTGTTTTCTGTTGGTCATCGGGGTTCTGTGTAGAATGTTTGGTTCAATTCTATCGTTGGTGGGGTTCATAATGCTCTTTGATTGTAAGTGAACTATAAATCCCTGCAACTACATCTCCCAAATGTCAAGGTCTATTTCCCCCAAACTCCTTCTGTGTTCATATTTGGGCATATGGAGTATTCGTGCCAAGTTTGGTCCAGATTCATCATAGTTTGAGTCCACAGTGCTCTCTGGGTGTAGGTAAACTATAAGTCTAAAACTCAAGGTCAATGCCCACCAAACCCTTCTACCATTTTCTGTTGGTCTTGGAAATCCCGTGTGCCAAATTTGGTTCAATTCCATCGTTGCTGGAGTTCAGGATGCTTTTTGATTGTAGGTGAACTATAAATCCCAGCAACTACAACTCTAAAATGACAAAATTAATTTTTTGAGTGATGGTCACTCATTGGGTTGTTAGGCATATTCTGTCCAAATTTGGTGTCAACTTGTCCAGTGGTTTTTGAGTTCTGTTAATCCCACAAACGAACATTACATTTTGATTTATATAGATTAGCTGTCCCCTGCCATGTGTTGTGTTTTGTGTGTGCATATATTAGTGTATTTATGTGTGTTTGTGTATATATATGTGGTTTTGCGCATGTGTTGTATTGTCATTTTTGGGTTTTTTTGGCTTCTTAAGTAACTTCTGCTGTGTTTTTCAGTGTTTTTACGAGTGATGGTCACTCATTGGCCTGATAGGTGTATTGTGTCCAAATTTGGTGTCAGTTCGTCCAGTGGCTTTTGAGTTAGGTTCATCCCACAAACGAACATTACATTTTTATTTATATAGATTTAACCTGCTTTAAACGATGTATTTATGTTTTTTTCGGCATTTAATTATTGCCAGTCTGTATGCTGCCCCGAGTCGCCTTCGGGCTGAAAAGGGTGGGATAAAAGTGTGGTAAATAAATAAAATAAATAAGCCATACACTTCCCCCAATTTCTCGTTTATTTCCCTTTATTTATTTATTTATTTACTGTATTTGTATACCGCCTTTCTCAGCCATATCGGCGACTCAAGGCGGTTTCCAACAAAACAGTATACATAGTATCACAACACAATTCAAAACATTACAATTACATAAACCACAACAGCAATAAAAATAACATCATTGGCGTCTCCTTATTGTAAAGCATTGTCCAATTCCATTGTCAATCATCGAATTCCTATATCATTTATCCATATCTGTTACTCTGTGTTTATGAACGCTTGCTCAAACAGCCACGTTTTGACTTGCTTCCGAAACGTTAAAAGGGAAGGAGCAGATCTGATCTCTCTAGGGAGGGCATTCCATAGCCGGGGGGCCACTGCTGAGAAGGCCCTATCTCTCGTCCCTGCCAAAGGTACCTGTGACGAAGGCGGGACCGAGAGCAGAGCCTCTCCGGACAATCTCAAAGTTCTAGATGGTTCGTAAGGTGAGATACGTTCGGACAGGTAAGTTGGGCCAGAACCGTTTAGGGCTTTAAAGGTTAAAACCAGCATGTTGAATTGTGCCCGGTCGCAAACTGGCAGCCAGTGGAGCTGGCACAACAGGGGGGTTGTATGTTCCCTGAGAGCCACTCCAGTTAGCAATCTGGCTGCTGTCCGTTGGACCAGTTGGAGCTTCCGGACAGTCTTCAAAGGCAACCCCATGTAGAGAGCGTTGCAGTAGTCTATACGGATGTAACGAGAGCGTGGACCACCGTGGCCAAGTCAGACTTCCCAAGGTACGGGCGCAGCTGGTGCACAAGCTTTAACTGTGCGAATGCTCCCCTGGTCACCGCCGAGACCTGGGGTTCCAGGCTCAGCGATGAGTCCAAGATCACACCCAGACTGTGAGCCTGCGTCTTCAGGAGGAGTGTAACCCCATCCAACACAGGCTGTAACCCTATACCCTGTTCGGCCTTACGACTGACCAGGAGTACCTCTGTCTTGTCTGGATTCAATTTCAATTTGTTAGCCCTCATCCAGATCGTGACAGCAGCCAAACACCGGTTCAGGACCTGAACAGCCTCCTTAGTAGCAGGTGGGAAGGAGTGACAGAGTTGGACGTCATCTGCGTACAGATGGCACCGTACCCCGAAACCCCGGATGAACTCCCCCAGCGGCTTTATGTATATGTTGAACAACATGGGAGACAGTATGGAACCCTGAGGAACCACAAGACAACCACAAGACAACGGTTGTGGAGTTGAGCAGGTGTCCCCCAGTAACACCATCTGGGTACGGCCCTCCAGAAAGGACTGTAAAACAGAAAGGACTGTAAAACAGTGCCTCTGAGGCCCATTCCAGAAGGATACCGTGGTCGACCGTATCGAAGGCTGCTGAGAGGTCCAGCAGAACCAACAGGGACACACTCCCCCTGTCTAGCTCCCGGCGTAGATCATCAACTAAGGCGAGCAAGGCTGTCTCGGTTCTTCCTCAATCATTTCCTTCTCCCTGGAGCATTGAACCATTAATGCACACACTACTAACCTTTGATTAAGGCAGCAATATATGATTGGACTATACATTGCAGAGCTCATGGCAAGGAAAAACACTGCCAAGTACACTTGCTGAATGTATTTCTTCTCATTAAGTTCTTTCCAGATGCTTCCCAAAATGAAGTAGAAATGATAAGGAAACCAACAGATGGCAAATGTGATCACAACAGCAACCATGGTCCTGACAAACTGGAAAAACAAAGGGAAGATGTTACTCTTCTGCCTTTCTTCCTGGAGTCAGCTACTCCTATTTCATGCATCGGATCTTGATCAGCTTTTATTATTAGTCAAGTGTCTTGTTGTGCGGTTTGATTTGTGGAAAGACATGGTAGTAGTGAAGAAAGGAAGTAGGATACACTGCTCTTCACTAGTTGCCATCATATACAAATAATATAAAACTTTATTTACATACCGTTCTATCTCCCCGGGAGGACTCAGGGCGGTTTCCAAGCGACAACATCAAAACAGAGTCACAACATGAACAAAAAAATAACAGTAACAGCAACATAAGCATGGAATTACCGAACAACACATAAATATTCAAAGAAAAAAACTCTGGCTGCTCTTCGTGTCTATTTGTTAGGCATGGAAAAGGAATGGGTCAGAACAATTAAAAAGGCTGGGTCAAGACTGATCCAAATTGAAATAAGATGGGACCGGCATTTGAGTACAGTACTGTAATAGGTAAATGACAAAAGCAGGGATGGGCTATTTCCAGGGGCCTGTTAGGATAATGACCAGGATAATATATAAAAAGGTAGTCCCCTGACATTAAGTCCAGTCATGTCTGACTCTGGGGTGTGGTGCTCATCTCCATTTCTAAGCCGAAGAGCCAGCGTTGTCCGTAGACACCTCCAAGGTCATGTGGCCGGCATGACTGCATGGAGCGCCGTTACCTTCCCGCCGGAGCGGTACCTATTGATCTACTCACATTTGCATGTTTTCAAACTGCTAGGTTGGCAGAAGCTAGGGCTGACAGCGGAAGCTCATGCCGCTCCCCGGAATCGAACCTGCGACCTTTCGATCAACAAGCTCAGCAGCTCAGTGCTTTAACCCACTGCACCACCAGGGGCTCCCAGGATAATATATAGGGGGCTATTATTCATTTATTTATTTACATTTATATGCCGCCCTTCTCACCCCGAAGGGGACTCAGAGCGTGTCCGGACAGTTTCTGGGCTGAGCTAGCTGTTCTGTCGCGCGCTGGGCTTGAAACGAATTGCCTTTAAAACCGGACGTGTGACTTTAGCCCAGCAGGAAGCCAGGGGGCTCGAAGAGAAATTCTTAAGGATTTTCACCACAAACAGTCTTTAGAGGGCTTGTGAAATATAACAAAGTCTTTACTGGTGAACAATCAACAGAAACTTCTTTTGTCTTCAAAAGGTTAAACAAATGCTTCCAGGCTTTTGTGCAACTGGTGGCTTCTAACTGTTACTTTACTCTAAAGGAAAATCCCTTTCCAAACTTCTCCCAGGCTAACTGTGAACCTAAACCTAACTGATGTGGGCACCACTACCGGGTTGAACTGCGTCTCAAAGCACCGAGTGGACCTACCAGTAGGCCTGTCGTCACTTCATATGGAGTTCTTAGATATTCAAAGCTGTTTTTCCCTCTGAAATTCCTCAGAGCTTTAGGGCTGTTTCCCTGGGAATCTTTGGGAATCCTTTTGCTCTTAAGTCTGTTCTCCCCCGGGAAGTCTTAAGGGTTGAAGCCTTTTTACAGGAGAAGTCTGTATACGTCCTGTACATTGACTTTCCTTGCTGAGACTGACTGAAAATGGCTCCCTTCCCTTCACAATTGTCCTGAACAGGGGGCAGAACCAAACCAAACTTGCCCTATAACTGCAAACTTTAACAGGAAGCCATCTAACTGCTAATGCACAGAACCTTAAAATACATGCAACACTCAACGAATAGCAAGATAAGCTGGAGCTCCTGGTACGGCCGTGCCAGAACACTAGCACTGGTCACTCTCGAAGATTTGTTGAAACCACAAAGTCTTCAAACTCTTACGAAAAGAGGGGAGGGATGGGGCCTGTCTTAATTCCCTTGGAAGGGCATTCCAGAGGCAGGGGGCCACCACCGAGAAGGCCCTCTCTCTCGTCCCCTCCAACTGTACTTGTGACGGAGGTGGGAGCGAGAGGAGGGCCTCCCCAGAGGATCTTAAAGTTTGTGCCGGTTCATAGAAGGAGATGCGATCGCGAAGATAGGTGAGGCCTGAACCGTTTTTCCAAATATAGAGGATATACTTCCTGTGTATTTGGCAGTGTTAAGAGTTTATCCTTAACACTGCCAATACATGGAAATTACTATTTTTAAAAATAACTTCCAGAGAGGATCTGTCGTTCAGGAAGAGGCCATTTCACTAAATTCCACTGCAATATTTCCTGAGGAAACTCACTTCTGAAAGCTGATGAAAAGCTATTATTTGCATCCATTGCAACCGAGGTGGGGATTTTGACTGAGAAAACCTTATTGGGCGGGTTGTTTTGAAGCCCCGAAGGCTCTCCATTATCCAGGGTATTATTATCACCACCACCCCATTTCTTTTTGCCATGGATTTGTGAAGAGGGCCTATTTCAAGTCTTCCGAAAAGACGTGGTGAAATTATTCAGGCATTTACAAACAATTCCTTCTTCTGAAAAGGTAAACAATGGAGATGTGGATGTGCAAGGGAAAGATACAATCTTCTAAGACAGAGCCTTCCAAACTGTGTGTCACAGAATCATAGAATTGGAAGAGACCTCATGGGCCATCCAGTCCAACCCCCTGCCAAGCAGGAATATTGTATTCAAAGCACCCCTGACAGATGGCCATCTGTGTCGTAGCATGTTAGTTTGTCAGCTATAGGTGTGTCGCACAAACGTAACAAGAAACCTCTATGTGAAATAAACAATAAAACATATATTTTTAAAAATAGAAATAAAAGGTTTTCATGAGATCCATTGCATCCCCATATATTTCATTGTTATAATTTATGTATGTGTCTCTATCTCTTTGCTAGTAAAACCGAAATACTGAGTCGTGAAATAATGCATGACTAAAAAGTGTAGCACTATCTTAAAATGTTTGGACAGCTCTGCAGTAACGTGCCATGGGAAGTGGAAGGAAAAATTAAATTCTCTAGAACCATAGAATCGTAGAACTGGAAGAAACTTCAGGGGCCATCTAGTCCAAGAAGCAGGAAAATCATATTGATTTAGCTGCCCAGAGGGATACCCTTGCTGTTTCCGGGGGGACGCCAAGAGGAGTGGTAGTTCTCGTAAAGCTTTTCCTTGATTTGGGTCTACTGGGAGGAGGCTGGTAGCCATGTAGTGGATGGCATTCACAGTGTTCAACCTTATTTCTCTCACATTTAGCAGCAACTTCCTGTTGCACATCAGGGGAGCAATGCCAGCTAGCTTGTAGAGTTTGTCAACAGGTGTAGGTTTAAGACATCCTGTGATTATTCTGCATGTTTCATTCAATGCTATGTTCACCTGCTTTTACATGGGCATACCTATGCCAAACAGGGCAGGCATGCTCAGCAGTTAGAATAATAGAATCATAGAATCAAAGAGATGGAAGAGACCTCATGGGCCATCCAGTCCAATCTCTTGCCAAGAAGCAGAAATTGCATTCAAATCACCCCTAACTGATGGCCATCCAGCCTCTGTTTAAAAGCTTCCAAAGAAGGAGCCTCCACCACACTCCGGGGCAGAGAGTTCCACTGCTGAACAGCTCTCACAGTCAGGAAGTTCTTCCTTGTGTTCAGTTGAGTAAGGCAAGGCCAGGGCTGATGTTCTTACTAATTTTGGGTCTGCACCCCATGTGCTGCCAGTAAGTTTCCGCATGATATTATTGCATGCAGCTACTTTGTGCTTGGTGTTCAAGCAGTGTTTCCTATATGCTTATATAGAAAGCAACACACATGGATACTAGGCCTGGGCGGTTTCATTCGTTAATTTTGTAATTCGTTAAATATTCGTTAATTTTAGCAATTACAAAACGATTACAAAACTTATTTTTAAACCCGGAAGTGTTTTTAAATATCGAAACGGCATGCGCCAAAAATTTTTGTATTTCCGTCCATTTCGGAAATATGTAAGATGGCTTGGCTAGATGCTTGCTGGGAGCTCTCCTCTCTCTCCTCTTCTTAGCCAGTCAGAGGCAGAGCCTGAAAGAGGAGGAGGAGGAGGAGGAGAGGGCGGGGAAGGCACCGGCTGAGCAAGCGAGCGAGAGGGCGAGCGACCCTCAGCGGGAAGGCGGCCCGTCCCTCCTTCCTCACCTTTGCGGTGGGTGTGCTTCGTTCTCCCAATTCCTTAGCGGAGGGCTGGGCTAGATGGCCTTTGGGGAACCCTTCTCCCAATTTCGCATTGCTTCGGAGGAGCCGGGCCCGACTCGGCGGCAGCGCTCGAGGGCCCGCCAGAGTGAGTGCCTGCCTTCCCTCCTTAATAATAATTTCTCCTCCCTATTCTACTAAATTAATAATTAAATTAAAAAAATATTGAAAAAATATTGAAAAAAAAAGGGCGCCATCTTTACAAAATGTTTTGTAAATATTAACGAAATTTCGTAAATACCGAACTTTTTTAAGGGAAAATTTTGTAATTATTTTAAATATCGAAACAAAAAAACCCCCCAAATACAAATCGATTTTAGAAACAAATTTTTGCGTTGTTACCCAGGCCTAATGGATACTTCTTTTCCGTTGTTCTGGTTGCAGGAAGAAGTGAGCTGAGCAACAGCTGAACATGTTGCTTAAAATTATTATTGCTGCAGTGTGCATCCATGACAGCAGTAGGTATGTGCTTAAATTGGTTTTTAAATTGACAACAATGTTTACCTTTGGCATGGCTAATGTTTCATTCCCACAGATTATAAAAGGGTAACTATGCAGCCCCCTCCCACTCCTCCTCATTTCGGGTTTGGATACATATTACTATTTCACTAGAGGCAGCAATTTTTACTTAATGAATACTAACCTTTTTTTTGGCAGTGATCTGATGATGGTAGTAGACAACGTTGGCATGATCTCCAGGGACAGCATTGTTCCACAGAGTCAGTCCTATTGCACGGTATGCAATAAACATCACTGTGAGGGGTAGCAGGTAAACCAAGACAATGACTGAAATGTGATACCTAAAAAAAAAGTGCCAAAAGTGAATGACCACATATATTCTTTCTAAAGAATGTTAAAATCCTTATTTACTTATTAAAATATTTTTGTTCCTATCCCATATGCACAGATCTCAGGACAAATTTTGTTTATTATTTGGTTAATAACGTATTTTTGTTCCACAGGAGTTGTAGTTTTACAAGCCTTGCCTGGGAAATAACACTGGTGCTTCACCAAACTACAAATCTTAGGGGTCTAGAGCATTGAGTCATGGAAATTAAAGTGTTGTCAAACTGCAATAACTCTACACTGTGAAACCATGGTAATATACTGCTTTGGGCCATCCAAATTGCAAATTATTTTAGGGCTGGAGTGGTAGGATGTAACTGTCATCATCTTCAAGTTGAACCACCTCTCAGTAGTGAGGAATATTACCATTTATTTGTAGTTTAATTGTTCTGTCGCGCGCTGGGCCTGTAAATAGTTGTCTTTAAAATAGGACATGCAACCTTTGCCTAACAGGAAGCCAGGGGGCCCAAAGAGAAGTTCTCAGAGGTTTCCACTACAAACAGTCTTTAGATGGCTTGAGAAGAACAACAAAGTCTTTCATTAATGAACAATCAAACATAAACTTCTCTTGTCTTCAATAAAGTTAAGTAAATGATTCCAAGCTTTTAGGTAACTGGTGAATTCCTAATCTTGCCCACGAAGGACAGGCAACTGTCTTCAATAACTTCTTCTTTAAAGTAAAATCCCCTTTTTAACTTCTCCCAGGCTGACTGTAATCTAACCCTTACTGATGTGGGCTCCGCTACCGGGTCGAACTGCATCTCGAACGCTGAGTGGACCTACCAGCAAGGCAGATGTTCTCCAGCTGGAGTTCTTTAGTCTTTAGGGCTGTTTTCCTGGAAATTCTGTAACTCTGGAAATTCTTAAAGCTGTGGGGATGCTTCCCTGGAAATTCTTAAAGGTTGAAGCTTTTGTACAGGGGAAGTTTACACATGTCCTGTACATTGGTTAACCTTGCTGAGACTAACTAAAAAATGGCTCCCTTCCCTTCCCAATTGCCCTGAGCAAGGGGCGGGACCAAAACTTAATGATGATGGACAGGTGGTTTGCCCTATAACTGCAACCAAAAGAAGCAACCTATCTGCAGAGTCCCTGAAACCTAGGACTGCAAACAAACTTTTAATGTAAAGCAAACAAAACTGGAGCTCCTGGTACATGTTTATTCCTTCTTAAGAATGTCTTTACATTGTAGTTTTGTGTGGATATGTATGTCCATGTGTTCATAGAATAATAGAATAATAGAGTTGGAAGAGACCACATGGGTCATCTAGTCCATGCAGTAAAGCACTATTGAAGTATCCCTGACAGATAGCCATCCAGCCTCTGTTTAAAAGCTTCCAAGGAAGGAGCTTCCACCACACTCTGAGCCAAGTTGAGTTCAAATTCAAATTACTCGGAGCAATGAGTTCAAATTACAGGAAGTTTTCCTGTAATTTGAACTCATTGCTCCGAGTCCTAGTTTCAAGGGCAGCAGAAAACAAGTCTGCTCCCTCTTCCTTTCACATGGCTATTTATACATGACTATCATGTCTCCTCCTAACCTTTTCTTCTGCAGGCTAAACATACCCAGCTCTTTAAGATGTTCCTTATAGTGCATGGTTTCCAGATGTTTGATCATTTTACTTGCTTATCTCTAGACACCTTCCAGCTTGTCAATATCTCCTTTGACCTGGACACAGTATTCCAGGTAAGGTCTAACCAAAGCACAATACAAAGGCACTATGACTTCCCTCAATCTAGACATTATACTCCTTTTGATGCAGCCCAAAATCCAATTGACCTTTTTTAGCTGCAGCATCACACTGTTGGCTCATGTTCAACTTGTTGTCCATGAAGACACCAAAATTGTGACATTTTGGCTGATAAAGGAATTGATTAACATGGATTTTAGCACAAATCTGCACCATTCTTTGATATTAAATGAATATTTTTCTGTCCCTCATGTCTCCATCTTTTTTTATCAAATGAAAACAAAGGACCCTTCCACACAGCCCTATATCCCAAAATATCAAGGCAGAAAATCCCACATTATCTGAGTGTGGACTCAGATAACCCAGTTCAAAGCAGATATTGTGGGATTTTCTGCCTTGATATTCTGGGATATAGTGTTATGTGGAAGGGCTCTAAGACTTCCATCCAATTATTGTTGTTGTTCATTCGTTCAGTTGTCTCCGACTCTTCGTGACCTCATGGACCAGCCCACGCCAGAGCTCCCTGTCGGCCGTCACCACCCCCAGCTCCTTCAAGGTCAATTATTAGTCTCAACTAAAGCAAACCTATTGAATATATGGAATTTACCGGGATTGTGGCGCAGCTGGCTGAGTGTCAGCTGCATTAAGATCACTCTGACCAAAAGGTCATGAATCATAGAATCATAAAATCAAAGAGTTGGAAGAGACCTCATGGGCCATCCAGTCCAACCCCCTGCCAAGAAGCAGGAATATTGCATTCAAATCACCCCTGACAGATGGCCATCCAGCCTCTGCTTAAAAGCTTCCAAAGAAGGAGCCTCCACCACACTCCGGGGCAGAGAGTTCCACTGCTGAACGGCTCTCACAGTCAGGAAGTTCTTCCTAATGTTCAGATGGAATCTCCTCTCTTGTAGTTTGAAGCCATTGTTCCGCGTCCTAGTCTCCAAGGAAGCAGAAAACAAGCTTGCTCCCTCCTCCCTGTGGCTTCCTCTCACATATTTATACATGGCTATCATATCTCCTCTCAGCCTTCTCTTCTTCAGGCTAAGTTTGAAGCCAGCCCGGGTTGGAGTGGGTTTCCAACCAATTGTGTAGCCTGTTGTTGACCTTTGCAACCCGAAAGACAGTTGCATCTGTCAAGTAGGAAAATTAGGTACCACCTTAAAGTGTGGGGAGGCTAAATTAACTAATTTATGAGGCCATAAAAAAAAGACTTCAGCGAGCACTCCAGCAAAAAAGCAAGTGGGGAATGCGGAAGTGCTTCATCAGTGTCACAGATGGACGATGAAAGCGACAGCTCCCCTGGCGGCCAGAAAAGTTAAATAGCCTCTGTGTATGTCTGTATACGTTGTGTGTCAAATTGGCATTGAATGTTTGCCGTATATGTGTACATTGTAATCCGCCCTGAGTCCCCTGCGGGGTGGGAAGGGCGGAATATAAAAATCTGTAAATAAATAAAATAAAATAAATACCAAAATGTTGCCAAACCAAATTCCTATTGTTTAAACAGGTCTACTCTTGCTGTGATTAGCTATTGGATTCTACCACAAATACTGTTTTCTGATCTTCGTACCTGTCGTGCCGAATGCAGCTTTAAAAAGATCACTTTCAAATCACATAACATTCCAGCATTTCCTTTAGGAAAGAATATAAGCTGTCAAAATAGATTTATGGCTTTAATAACTGGGATGTCCTTACGTGAGTCTTCTGCGTTCGCTGTCTCCTGGCCAGATAATGATACATTTGGGTGTTCCTTCATCAATGAATATTTGGGCATAAAAGAACTGGGGAAAGGCAAGTCCACAAGCCACCAGCCATATGATTCCTATGATCACTTTGGTGTTCCCAGCAGACAGTTTTCGCTTGAAGGGGTAAATTATAGCCATGTACCTGAGAGAGAAAGGAAGGTGGTGGTAGAATAATTCACTGTAAAATGACAGTCACAAATCATACAAACATTACAATGGAGCCTAACCATATATTATATATGCATCAGAGATTCAAAATGTGATAACTACAATATACTACCTACACCTTTTCTAGTATCCTTGCTATCCTTCTTGCACCCCCCCCCCCCCCGGAAGATCTATAGTTTACCAAAGGTTGGGAACCACTGATCCCCCTCTCTCTCCATATATATATATATATATATGTATACACAGAGAGAGAGATCAGTGATTCCCAACCTTTGGTAAACTTTAGAGCTTTTGGGGAGGGGTGGAGGCCCAAAGGTTGGGAACCACTGATCTCTCTCTCTCTCTCTCTCTCTCTCTCTCTCTCTCTCTCTATATATATATATATATATATATATATATATATATATATACACACACACACACACACTAGATAGGATTCTCCAATTTTTTGAGCTATGGAGCCCTTTTAGAAGCAAAAGTTTCTCATGTTTATATATTGTACTAGCTGTACCTGTCATGTGTTGCTGTGGCCAACCTTTCTTCCCTCTTTCTCTCCTTCTTTCCCTCCTTCCTTCTCTCTCTCTTTCCTTCCTTTCCTTTTTTCTTTCCTTCTCTTCTTCCTCCTCTACCTCTTTCCTTCCTCTCCCCTTTTTCTTTTCCTTCTCTCCTTTCTTCCTTCTCTACCCGTTTCCTTCCTTCCTTCCTTCCTCACATCTTTGTCCTTGCAAGTTCCTACCTTTGTCAATACAGAACTGGACAGCTCATTAAAAGTTCATTATCATTTCTTTGACATTGTCTTTGTGGATGATGCCCCCTCTTGTGGGGCATCACAACAGCTGATTGGTCCCTCGGCTGACCAATCTCTGGCTATCATTTCCTTGGCAAAGGGAATCCCTGCCTAGAGGTGACAATGTCAGTGAGACTCCTGGCCAATCAGGACACGGATCCTGACCAGCCTCCTTTCTGACGAACCAGGGGAGTGGGAGTTTTGAATAGCTGTCAAACTGTATAAAGTGTCGTGCTTTCTCTGTATGTTTTATACTTGTATTGTTGAAGCGTCAGCTTGTATTCTTTTTGGCTGAATTGAAAAAATCTTTGTGGCTTGTCTTCAACCTGCTGAGTGTTTCTCTGTCCTGGCCCATTCAGTTTAGTATATACTCGCCGGGCACAGATCCTTTTATCCACAGTCCTAGTTATCCACTTGACTAGCACAGGATATAGTAGTATTGTTATGCTTCTTGGAAATTTTGGTTCTTAATATAATTTGCCTTCATTGCTGCAAAATCACACAGCTGGTTCATGTTCAATTCAACAAAAATCTCAAAGTCCATTTCACATATACTATTTCTACGTCAGGTATTCCCATTTTATACATGTCCTAAATGTAGAATTCTGCCTTGGTCTTTACTAAAGTTAATTCCAATAGCTTAACCCAACTTTCTAGTTTATCAAGGTCCTTTTGAATTCTGATCCTATTTCCCAATGTATGAGCTACCACTCCCAGTTTTGTATCATTTGCAGACTTTATTATTCCTTTGAATCCTTTTTAATAAAAATTCTTTCTAGTTGTGCTTTCATTGGCAGCATGGCACATTCAGCTGTCATCATATGCCACTGTTTGTGATTACCATGTTTTCTTGCTTCTGCCATCAATTGCATGGCAGATGGCCAAACAAATGGTGGCTTATCTTCATTCTTGTTCCTTGTTTTTCTCTCACTTCTTATCAGCAATTTTAGGATTGTCAGAGGGAGAAATAATCCACCAAAGTCAACATCGACACCAAAACACAACACCGCCTAAGCTCTGTGAGTGCAGCATTTTTCTGAGTGAAGCAGAGTGTTTGAGGACCGGGACATTTGTAGGGATACTAAGGTGCTTGTTTATAAAGCTATTGTCCACCCAACCGTGCTCTATGCCTGCGAAACGTGGACTGTGTACAGACGTCACATGCAACTCCTAGAACGATTCCATCAGCGCTGCCTCCAGAAAATCCTGCAAATCTCTTGGGAAGACAGGCGGACAAACGTCAGCATGCTGGAAGAAGCAAAGACCACCAGCATTATTATTATTATTATTATTATTATTATTATTTACAGTATTTATATTCCGCCCTTCTCACCCCGCAGGGGACTCAGGGCGGATTACAGTGTACACATATATGGCAAATATTCAATGCCATTTTTGACATACAACATATACAGACATACACAGTAGCTATTAACTTTTTCTGGCCGCCAGGGGAGCTGTTGCTTTCATCGTCCATCTGCGACACTGATGAAGTACTTCCGCATTCCCCGCATGCTTTTGCTAAAGTCTTTTTTATGGCCTCATAAATTAGTTAATTTAACCTCCCCACACGTAGGTGGTACCTAATTTTCCTACTTGACAGATGCAACTGTCTTTCGCGTTGCAATGGTCGACAACAGGCTACACAATTGGTTGGAAGCCCACTCCAACCCGGGCTGGCTTCGAACTCATGATCAGAGTGATCTTAATGCAGCTGACACTCAGCCAGCTGCGCCACAATCCCGGTGCATTGAAGTGATGGTCCTCCGCCATCAACTCCGCTGGACTGGCCACGTTGTCCGGATGCCTGACCACCATCTCCCAAAATAGTTACTCTACTCGCAGCTCAAGAGTGGAAAGCAGAATGTTGGTGGGCAGGAAAAGAGATTTAAAGATGGGCTCAAAGCCAACCTTAAAAACTGTGGCATAGACACTGAGAACTGGGAAGCCCTGGCCCTTGAGCGCTCCAGCTGGAGGTCAGCTGTGACCAGCAGTGCTGCAGAATTTGAAGAGGAATGAAAGAGAGAAACGTGCCAAGAGGAAGGCGAATCAAGCCAACCTTGACAGAAACCGTCTTCCACGTGGAAACCAATGCCCTCACTGTGGGAGAAGATGCAGATCAAGAATAGGGCTCCACAGTCATAGAATCATAGAATCATAGAGTTGGCAGAGACCTCATGGCCATCCAGTCCAACCCCCTGCCAAGAAGCAGGAATATTGCATTTAAATCACCCCTGTCAGATGGCCATCTGTTTAAAAGCTTCCGAAGAAGTCACCTACAGACACACCAGAATACTGATCCTGGAAGACTATCCTACTCGGCCAACGAGGGATGGCCTAAGTAAATAAGTAAGTAAGTAATAATCCACAGGCAAAACACATTTGTGGTTTCGAATGCAATGACAAGCCACAGTTTAATAACTAGAGATTTAAAGCCATGTTGGCTTCAGATTGTGGTTAGAGAGGCTAGCTTACTCATTGAGGTAGGTTCACAATACACACAAGCCACAGCCCAACCACAAACCATACAATGTCTCATTGCAGATGTAGTCATTTTGTTAAACCTTGTTTGGCTTTGTCTCCCATCTGTTTAATGGGCTATATGGCTGGTGGGTGGACCTAAAATGATTGTCACCAAGCTTTTGATATGTCCAGAAGGTTGGCCTGCACAATTAAAGTGCAGTGTTTTGGAGGGATCAATAAATACACATTTGGTGGATGAGTATTTGCCAGACCTTCTCGGCTCAAACCAGGCATGAAGAAAAAAAAGCATGTTTCCTACAATTAATCTGTTTTTCCTCCAACAGCAGATATTTCCCAAAACACATGCCTCCAGAGACTTCCAAATTAAGGCCATATGTATCCTCCAATGACCAACCACACACAATGTGAGGGGAAACATATGTTATGACAAACATGTTATTCACCTGTTAGAGGGGCATCTCTGCAAAGCAAAAAGTAATAAGCCACTTATCCCATATCTTGATTCACTCTGAACCAGGCCTGTAGCCAGGATTTCGTTTCGGGGGGGGGGGGGGTGTGTGTGAATTTTTTTCGGGGGGGGGGGGGGAGTTCAGGGGGGCCTTAGTTTCGGGGGGGGGGGGCTGAGTCTGAGTAAAAGAGGGTCTAGCCTAGCAAACCTTTTGTATCATTACCCCAATACCCCCATGCATATGGAATATATTGAGTATGGTGATCAGATTATGATATGAATAAACATAACAGTTCAAATAATGCACCAGTAAGGCCTTTTCGTGAAGCATCATGAGAATTTCGGGGGGGCTGAAGCCCCCCCAGCCCCCCCCCCCCCCCCCCCCAGCTACATGCCTGCTCTGAACAGCAACAGAGCTTTTTAGTCTTACCTAAACTCCAGCAATCCAATTATTTTCGTGACTTAGATAGAAAATATAAATTATCTCCTGCTCGTTGCCCGGTTGCCCTCCTGCTTTCTCTCTTCTCCAGCTCTGGCAGCAGTAGACCTTTCCTTCCTCCATTTCCCTTATACATTTTCTTCCTCTCTCTTCTTTCTTTCTTTTCACTTCCCTTCTTTTTCTTGTTTTCCTCCCTCCCTTAATTCTTTGTTTCTTCCTTTCCTTTCTTTCCTTTGCACCGGGACTGTGGCACAGCTAGCTGGGAGTCCGCTACATTAAGATCACTACTGACCAAAAGGTCATGAGTCCGAAGCCAGCTGGGGTCAGAGTGAGGTTCTGACCAATTTGTGTAGCTTGCTGTCAACCTTTGCAACCTGAAAGACAGTTGCATCTGTCAAGTAGGAAATTTAGGTACCGCTTATGCGGGGAAGCTAATTTACGCTGCCATAAAAATCTCCAGCAAGCATGCAAAAATGAGGAAGTACTTCATCAGTGTCACAAATGGACCAGTTTCTCAAGTTGCTCCTGACATGACAAAAAAAAAATGGACTCCATTTTCCAACAGCCCTAAGTAAAAGAGCCAATGTTAAAAAGTGAGAGAAGCTACAATCAAAGAACAATTGGAGAATGGCTGTCTTATATACAGTCTTTGGGGAGTATCATCATGTTTGCACAATGATTAACAATTGACGACACAACAATTGCACAATGATTAACAAGCTGACTGGCACAACCTGGGGATCACAACCAGATACAGTGAAGACATCTGCCCGTGCGCTGTGCTACTCTGCTGCTGAGTATGCATGCCCAGTGTGGAACACATCTCACCACACTAAAACAGTGGATGTGGCTCTTAATGAGACATGCTGCATTATCATGGGTTGTCTGCGCCCTACACCACTGGATAAATTACACTGCTTAGCCGGTATTGCACCACCTGACATCCGCCGGGAAGTAGCAGGCAATAGTGAAAGGACCAAGGCAGAGACATCTCCAGCTCATCCCTTGTTTGGGTATCAGCCAGCACGTCAATGACTTAAATCTAGACATAGTTTTCTAAGATCTACAGAGACACTCGCTGGAACACCTCAGCAAGCTAGAGTCCAAAAGTGGCAGGCTCAAACCTAGCACTTCAACCAATGGCTGATACCAAATGAGAGACTCCCTCCTGGGCACACAGAAGACTGGGCGACTTCGAAGGCATTGAACAGACTGCGCTCTGGCACCACGAGATGCAGAGCCAACCTGCAGAAATGGGGCTACAAAGTAGAATCCTCGACATGCGAGTGTGGAGAAGAGCAAACCACTGACCACTTGCTGCAATGCAACCTGAGCCCTGCTACATGCACAATGGAGGACCTTCTTGCAGCAACACCAGAAGCACTCCAAGTGGCCAGATACTGGTCAAAGGACATTTAACCAGCTACCAAACTCACAAGTTGTGTATTTTTCTGTTTATTTGCTTTGTTCTGTTAGGAATGTAATATAATGGACTGGCTGCTCTGACACGACAAATAAATAAATAAATAACAATTGACGACACTTGAAAAATTTTTCAAATACAAAATCTCTGCATCTAATTAGTTTCTTTTCCATAGGAGAATTTTGGGATCCCAAGATTTCACTTGATAATTTTTTTTTGTGTTTGTCCAATGTTTAGAAAATAAAAAGTACATCGAAGGATCTCTCTTTTTTTTCTTCCTGGCAGTGGTCTCGACTCTTAAAAAGCTCCATGACAAGTAGAAATTTAGCAGACAAACCTCCCCAAAATTATTGTGACTTCATTCCAAAAAAAGTCTAAGTGGAATCAGAGCGAAAGAGAGGGAGAGAGAGAGAACTGGCAACCCTAATCCAAACAACAAGAAGTTGTGGTGTGTTTTTGTAGATTTATCCAAAGAAGATTAATTGAGCCTATCTGTTTGCCTCACAAAGGATTTATGACTTTCATAACTGCATGCAAGGTAGAAATTTAACAGATGTACCCTGTCCAACATGAAGAAGATATCAGACACTTCTAAGTGGAGGACATTGTTTTGAACTTTGATGTTTAGCTGCTTATATGTACAGGTTAAAGCGGTATAAGACTGGTGTATCACTGCGTGGAAAGTATGTGGTGGTTAAAGAACACGATCCCATATTGCAAAACAAAATGTGTTGATCGTGAATATTTGGAGACTAGATAGGCAGGATGATGATGAATTAGTCAGTTTTTCTAATTTGATTGACACTTGTTCTCCCAATGGGTTATGGACTTGCAATAGGAAAAGCCCCAAGATTGTCAAAGGCTTTCATGGCTGGAATCACTGGGTTGTTTCTAGAACATGTCCATATAGCCCGAAAAACCTACAACAACCCAGCCCCAAGATTGGCTGTGTCTGCATAACTATTATATTTAGATACTAGCTGTCTCCTGCCACGCGTTGCTGTGGCCCAGTCTGTTGATCTGGAAAATAAAGTAATGAGAAAGTGTTGGTTTCTAATATATGTAATTCCTTTATGCTTGTGAGTAAACAATATTTCTTGTTGTTTCTTTGTCAGTGTTGATGTGGAGAGTGTCTGGTTTTCCTACTCTGGAATATGCAACATATCATAGTCCTTCTTTAAGGGTCTCTTTCAAATCTATGATACTATATCTGTGTGTGTGAGAGAGAATCATATCCATCTATCTATATTTATGACTGGATGGCTCTTTGTCAAGAGGGCTCTGATTACATTTTCTTGCCCTGGTGAAGAGAGTTGGACTGGATGGCCTTAAGTATTTTCTGTTGGTCATGGGGGTTCTGTGTGGGAAGTCTGCCCCATTTCTGTCGTTTGTGGGTTTCAGAATGCTCTTTAATCCCAGTAAGTACAAATCCCAAATGTCAAGGTCTATTTCCTCCAAACTCCATCTGTGTTCATATTTGGGCATATGGAATTTTTGTGTCAAGTTTGGTCCAGATCCATCATTGTTTGAGTCCACAGCGATCTCTGGATGTAGGTGAACTACAACTCCCAAACTCAAGGTCAATGCCCACCAAACCCTTCCAGTGTGTTCTGTTGGTCATGGAAGTCCTGTATGCCATGTTTGGTTCAATTCCATCATTGGTGGAGTTCAGAATGCTCTTTGATTGTAGGTGAACTATAAATCCCAGCAACTACTACTCCCAAATGGCAAGGTCTATTTCCTCCAAACTCCATCTGTGTTAATATTTGGGCATATGGAATATTCGTGCCAAGTTTGGTCCAGATCCGTCATTGTTTGAGTCCACAGTGCTCTCTGGATGTAGATGAGCTACAACTCCCAAACTCAAGGTCAATGTCCACAAAACCCTTCCAGTGTGTTCTGTTGGTCATGGAAGTCCTGTATGCCATGTGTGGTTCAATTCCATCATTGGTGGAGTTCAGAATGCTCTTTGATTGTAGGTGAACTATAAATCCCCACAATGACAATTCCCAAATGACAAAATCAATGTTTTTGAGTGGAGGACATACATTGGGTTGTTAGGTGTCTTGTGTCCAAATTTGGTGTCAATTCCCCCAGTGGTTTTTGAGTTCTGATGGTATCACAAACGAACATTACATTTTTATTTATATAGATTGTAGTGCACAATGGCAATGAAGATTCCCCTCTCCTTGACTTTGGACTGTTTTTGATGACGATGCTGCCTTTTGGACTTTGGAACTTTCAACTGGGATTTCTTCGACTTTGGACTGCTTCTGGACGACAGCTTCTCTTCACGGCTCATTATTTGCTTATTATCTTTGAACTGTGTGATTTTGGTGTGTTTTGGAAGAACTCTTGTTTAATCCGGATTTTTTGCCAATTTAATCCGGTTTATTTTCCAAGTTTATTTTTCCAGCTGCAAATTGCTGCAAACTTTGAGTTTTGACCAGAGGCACTGAAGCAAGCGTCTCTGAGTCCTGTTTACTTTGCTTTAATAAACGATTGTTTTGGATATACTTCTGTGTCTGGCTCTTTAAGGCATCTGGGTTCCGACACTAAACTTGTTGATCAAAAGGTTCAAATCTGGGGAACGGCATAAGCTTCCGCTGTCAGCCCCAGCTTCTGCCAACCTAGCAGTTCAAAAACATGCAACTGTGAGTAGATCAATAGGTACCACTCCTGCGGGAAGATAATGGCACGGCATGCAGTCATGCTGGCCACATGGCCTTGGAGGTGTCTATGGACAATGCTGGCTCTTCAGCTAAGAAATGGAGACGAGCACCACATCCTAGTCGGACACGACTGGACTTAATGTCAGGGGAAAACCTTTACCTTTACCTATTATTATTAGTATTAGTATTATATTGCATTACATTATATTATAAACTAGCGGTCCCCTGCCACGCGTTGCTGTGGCCCAGTCTGGTGATATCTGGAAAACCAAGCAACGAGAAAATGTTGGTTTCTAATATATGTAATGTCTTTATGCTTGTGGGTAAACAGTATTTCTTGCTATTTCTTTGCCAGTGTTGATGTGGAGATTGTCTGGTTTGCCTACTCTGGGACATGCAACATATCATTGCCCTTCTTTAGGGGTCCCTTTCAAATCTTTGATACTGCATCTGTCATATACATATATGTGTGAATGGCTGGATGGTCCTTTGTCAGGAAGGCTTTGATTATGTTTTCTTGCCCTGGTGAAGGGAGTTAGACTGGATGGCCTTAAGGTAGCATTTCTCAACCTGGGAAGTCAGGACCCCGGGGAGGGTCACCGGGTTGGGGGGGGGGGTGTCAGAAAGGTCACCAAAGAGCACCAGAAAACACAGAATTTTCTGTTGCTCATGGGGGTTCTGTGTGGGATGTTTGGCCCAATTCCATCGTTGGTGGGGGTCAGACTGCTCCTTTATTGTAGGTGAACTATAATCCCAGTAACTACAACTCCCACATGTCAATGTCTATTTTCCCCAAACTCCATCTGTGTTTATATTTTGTGTGATTGGGCATATTGAGTATTTGTGCCAAGTTTGGTCCAGATCCATCATTGTTTGAGTCCACAGTGCTCTCTGGATGTAGGTGAACTACAACTCCAAAACTCAAGGCCAATGCCCACCAAACACTTCTAGTGTTTTCTATTGGTCAGGGGAGTTCTGTGTGCCAACTTTGGTTCAATTCCTTCATTGGTGGAGTTCAGAATGCTCTTTGATTATAGGTGAACTATAAATCCCAGCAACTACAACTCCTAAATGACAAAATCATAATTTTTTGAGTAATGGTCACTCCTTGTGTAGTGAGACGTTTTGTTGCCAAATTTGGTGTGATTTCGTTCATTGGTTCTTTTGTTTTTAAGGTACTCATTATGCACAGAATATTTTTATATATATATAATACTAGCTGTGCCCTGCCACGCGTTGCTGTGGCCTATAGTAAAACGTATCAAAGTTGAGGTAGATATCTGGACTATTATGAAAGAGAGGTCCCTACCTATTCCTTCCCCCTTTTCCTCCCCCTTTCTCTCCTTTCTTCCTTCTCTACCTCTTTCTTTCTTTCCTCCTTTCACTACTTGGTTTCATCCTTCTTTCTTTCCTTCATTCCCTCCCCCTTTCTTCCTTTGCCTTTCTTCCCTCCCTGTTTGCTTCCTTCTTTCACTTTTTATTTCCTTTTATTTCACCACCATCATAACAATAACAATTTTTTTAGTTTTGTTTTGCCGTTTTGTGAGTGTGTTGTTGTGTTGTTTTTCATTTTGAGTAGATATGTTTGTACCTTGTGGGTTGTGTTATGGGCATGGGAATTTTGGTTAAGTTTCGTTGGGGGGGTTGAGTTTTGTTGTTTTGCCGTTTTCTGAGTGTGTTGTTGTGTTGTTTTTCATTTTGAGTAGATATGTTTGTACCTTGTGGGTTTTGTTATGGGCATGGGAATTTTGGTTAAGTTTCGTTGGGGGGGGGGGTTGAGTTTTGTTGTTTTGCCGTTTTGTGAGTGTGTTGTTGTGTTGTTTTTCATTTTGAGTAGATATGTTTGTACCTTGTGGGTTGTGCTATGGGCATGAGAATTTTGGTTAAGTTTCATTGGGGTTTTTTGAGTTTTGTTGTTTTGCCGTTTTGTGAGTGTGTTGTTGTGTTGTTTTTCATTTTGAGTAGATATGTTTGTACCTTGTGGGTTTTGTTATGGGCATGGGAATTTTGGTTAAGTTTCGTTGGGGGGGTTGAGTTTTGTTGTTTTGCCGTTTTGTGAGTGTGTTGTTGTGTTGTTTTTCATTTTGAGTAGATATGTTTGTACCTTGTGGGTTGTGTTATGGGCATGAGAATTTTAAGTTTCATTGGGGTTTTTTGAGTTTTGTTGTTTTGCTGTTTTGTGAGTGTGTTGTTGTGTTGTTTTTCATTTTGAGTAGATATGTTTGTACCTTGTGAGTTTTGTTATGGGCATGGGAATTTTGGTTAAGTTTCGAGGGGGGTGGTTGAGTTTTGTTGTTTTGCCGTTTTGTGAGTGTGTTGTTGTGTTGTTTTTCATTTTGAGTAGATATGTTTGTACCTTGTGGGTTGTGTTATGGGCATGAGAATTTTGGTTAAGTTTCATTGGGGTTTTTGAGTTTTGTTGTTTTGCTGTTTTGTGAGTGTGTTGTTGTGTTGTTTTTCATTTTGAGTAGATATGTTTGTACCTTGTGGGTTTTGTTATGGGCATGGGAATTTTGGTTAAGTTTCATTGGGGGGGGGGGTTGAGTTTTGTTGTTTTGCCGTTTTGTAAGTGTGTTGTTGTGTTGTTTTTCATTTTGATTAGATATGTTTGTACCTTGTGGGTTGTGTTATGGGCATGGGAATTTTGGTTAAGTTTCGTTGGGGTTTTTTTAGTTTTGTTGTTTTGCCATTTTGTGAGTGTGTTGTTGTGTTGTTTTTCATTTTGAGTAGATATGTTTGTACCTTGTGGGTTGTGTTATGGGCATAGGAATTTTGGTTAAGTTTCGTTGGGGGGCTGTGGAGTTTTGCTGTCCCGTTGAACCAACCTAACAGATTTATATATATAGATGATATAAATAATATATCATAACTTTCATAGAAGCGAAATGTATTTTAACTTTTATTATAAAGGTTGTTTCTGAGGAAATTGGCAGGCTAATGCTAAAACTTCCCTTTCTGACAAGAGGAAAGGAACCTACTTTGCATTGTTCTGAGTCTCTGCCTTTAAATGAGGTGACTGTGAAGAGTCTCAATGCAAATATTAAAAAAAACACTTAAAATATTACAAAGAGAAAGATCAAAAGCATTTGGAAATAATATGTGCCCAGGGAATAGGATTTTCCAGAAATGATCAACACAGTAGAAACTTATGTAATAGGCATCATACAATAGAAATCACCTTTTTCTTTATTTGGCAGGCACAAACCATTTCCAGTTTGATTTTAATTTAACCAAATCCACTCTGTTGGGGTGTGTAGTGTGTTATGGGGTTTTACAGGAAGTCCCTTATTTTCTTGGTCTGCTCTCTGACGAAAATGTAGCAAAAATAATCAACTTGCTAGATGGATAGGGATAAGGCAAAGTTTCTGCCACGTCTAGCCAAAAATAATTTGCTGCTGGATGCAAATGACAAAATGTCACCACTCCCAATGTCATTCCATCATATTTGAGGAAATACTTAAATTTGGGGGTTCTAAGCCAAGAGTTGCCAGATGTTCAAGCTGGGTTTAGAAAAGGCAAAGGAACGAGAGACCAGATTGCCAATATCCGCTGGATAATGGAGAAAGGCAGGGAGTTTCAGAAAAACATCTATTTCTGCTTCATTGACTATTCTAAAGCCTTTGACTGTGTGGATCATAATAAATTGTGGCAAGTTCTTGGTGGGATGGGCATCCCAAGCCACCTTGTCTCTCTCCTGAGGAATCTGTACAAGGACCAAGAAGCAACAGTCAGAACTGACCACGGAACAACAGACTGGTTCAAGATTGGGAAAGGCGTACGGCAAGGCTGCATCCTCTCACCCAACCTTTTTAACTTGTATGCAGAACACATCATGCAATGTGCGGGGCTTGATGAATGCAACGCTGGGGTGAAAATTGCTGGAAGAAACATTAACAACCTCAGATATGCAGATGACACCACTCTGATGGCCGGAAGCGAGGAGGAGCTGAGGAGCCTTCTAATCAAGGTGAAAGAAGAAAGCGCAAAAGCCGGGTTGCAGCTAAACATAAAAAAAACCAAGATTATGGCAACAAGAATGATTGACAACTGGGAAATAGAGGGAGAAAATGTGGAGGCCGTGACACACTTTGTATTTCTAGGTGCAAAGATTGCTGCAGATGCAGACTGTAGCCAGGAAATCAGAAGACGCTTACTTCTTGGGAGGAGAGCAATGTCCAGTCTTGATAAAATAGTAAAGAGTAGAGACATCAGACTGGCAACAAAGATCCGCCTAGTCAAAGCCATGGTATTCCCTGTAGTAACCTACGGATGTGAGAGCTGGACCTTAGGGAAGGCTGAGCGAAGGAAGATAGATGCTTTTGAACTGTGGTGCTGGAGGAAAGTGCTGAGAGTGCCTTGGACTGCGAGAAGATCCAACCAGTCCATCCTCCAGGAAATAAAGCCCGACTGCTCATTGGAGGGAAGGATACTAGAGACAAAGCTGAAGTACTTTGGCCACATCATGAGGAGACAGGAAAGCCTAGAGAAGACAATTATGCTGGGGAAAGTGGAAGGCAAAAGGAAGAGGGGCCGACCAAGGGCAAGATGGATGGATGGCATCCTTGAGGTGACTGGACTGACCTTGAAGGAGCTGGGGGTGGTGACGGCCGACCAGGAGCTCTGGCGTGGGCTGGTCCATGAGGTCACGAAGAGTCGGAGACGACTGAACGAATGAACAACAACAAGCCAAGAGGCGAGCTATATCTTTCTGGTTTCCAACAAAGAGGAATATTTGGAGGATTCAGAAAAGATTATGTTCCTATTGCTCCCATCTTTGAGTATTAATGGTAGGGAATGGCTTGTTTTCTGTGCCATGAAGAAAGTTCTCTTGTTCTTTTACAGGACTTTAATGTTTTCTATCTTTAGCCTTCTGCATCTACATAGTTGTTTATTCAACTCCTAAGCTCTCTGTCAGATGGTGTTCACATGATGGGGACATAAAAAGAGAACTGCTGGATTAAGCCAAAAGCCTATAGTCCAACCCCTGCTTCTCAGAGGATTGCTGTACCTTATTAAACACAAACTTTAGAAGTATTAGTAACTCAGCACTAGTTATGTCAGCTCCACTGGCTGCTGGTCCGGTTCCGAGCACAATTCAAAGTGATGGTCTTGACCTATAAAGCCCTATTTCAGTGGTTCTCAACCTGGGGTCCCCGGATGTTTTTGGCCTACAACTCCCAGAAATCCCAGCCAGATTACCAGCTGTTAGGATTTCTGGGAGTTGAAGGCCAAAAACATCTGGGGAACCCAAGGTTGAGAACCACTGCCCTATGGGGTTCCGGCCCAGCATACCTGTCCGAACGTATCTCCCTCTACATCTCATCTCGGCGTTTAAGATCCTCTGGGGAGGCCCTGCTCTTGGCCCTGTCTCTGTCACAAACACGCTTGGCGGGAACAAGGGACAGGGACTTCTTAGTGGTGGCACCCCACCTGTGGAATTTGCTCCCCGGTGAAATTACATTATCCACATCTCTCCTTTCCTTCAGAAAGAAGTTGAAAACATGGTTGTGGGACGAGGCTTTTGGATAACACACTGACAATGACAATGGTAATGAAGACAATTTCGCTATGGAAATGGACTAGGCACAAGCTTCTGATAGAGTCTCTGGTCACAGAATTCAGCTTAGACTACGCCACCAGGCTGTAATGTTTTAAACACTTTTTAAATGAATGGATTAAATGTTTTATTTATATGTAATTATTGTGTTTTATTATGTGTATATAGGGGCATCAATAATAAAACACAATAATTACATAATAATTAATTTATTATGTGTATATAGGGGCATCAAGGAGCCCCCGGTGGCGCAGTGGGTTAAAGCACTGAGCTGCTGAGCTTGTTGATCGAAAGGTTGCAGGTTCGATTCTGGGGAGCGGCGTGAGCTTCCGCTGTCAGCCCTAGCTTCTGCCAACCTAGCAGTTCGAAAACATGCAAATGTGAGTAGATCAATAGGTACCGCTCCGGCGGGAAGGTAACGGCGCTCCATGCAGTCATGCCGGTCACATGACCTTGGAGGTGTCTACAGACAACGCTGGCTCTTCGGCTTAGAAATGGAGATGAGCACCACACCCCAGAGTCAGACATGACTGGACTTAATGTCAGGGGACTACCTTTACCTTTACCTTTAGGGGCATCAAATTGCTGCCAGTGGGGGTTGAGAAGGGCGGGGTATACATATTTGAATAAATAAATAAATAGGTTGCTGTCCTGTATCAAATCATTCAGTGCTAAATCATAATTAGTAACACAGATGAATCTGGATCACTAGCCAATTCATCTGTGTTACTAATACTTGAGTAGGTTTTAGTCCTTTGTTTCAGCAGACTAATATTCCAATGGTATTAAATCATGGTATCTCACTGCAACTCTGAACCATAGTAAGAATAAGATTTACATTTACTTTTCGTGTACAAGTTGACTTCTTTTATAAATAGAGAAGACGTTTGGGGGCCAAAATGATAGATTTTGATATGCATGGAGAGGGAAAAGTGACAGCATGAACTTTGACTGCCTCTGCCACCACTTTCCTACCCAGGCATTCAAAATGTCATTTGTCACTTTATTTGATACAAGTTAAGGTACAATATTGACTCTTATCAGAAAAGGAACTATCCCCCTCTCTATAATGAAAGGCTAGTGCTAAGCCTGGCAACAAAGATCTGCATAGTTAAAGCAATGGTATTCCCCATAGTCACCTATGGATGTGAGAGCTGGACCATAGGGAAGGCTGAGCAAAGGAAGATAGATGCTTTTGAACTGTGGTGCTGGAGGAAAGTGCTGAGAGTGCCTTGGACTGCAAGAAGATTCAACCAGTCCCTACTTCAGGAAATAAAGCCCGACTGCTCATTGGAGGGAAGGATAGTAGAGGCAAAGATGAAGTACTTTGACCACATCATGAGAAGACAGGAAAGCTTAGAGAAGACAATTATGCTGGGGAAAATGGAAGGAAAAAGGAAGAGGGGCCGACCAAGGGCAAGATGGATGGATGGCATCCTTGCAGTGACTGGATTGACCTTGAAGGAGCTGGGGGTGGTGACGGCCGACAGGGAGCTCTGGTGTGGGCTGGTCCATGAGGTCACGAAGAGTCGGAAACAACTGAATGAATGAACAACAACAAAGTGCTAAGCCTGTCCTTGGAGAACCTAAAAGAAGAACCAAGACTTATGTTCTCTCTTAGTGCTCCTTTGAGAGGAAGTGCCAAAGAGCTACTACTGCTTCTGCCATTTTATCATCAAGGCATTCAAAAGGGCTACAAGTGACAAAGAAGGTTGGTCCTTTTTTAAAAAGGCACTCCCAGGATAGACAAAGCTCTCACCTTTCACCACTCTACTCAAGAGAAGGTGACAGGTCATTTTTTTGATGAGAGTAAAGTACAAGCCGGGGATAAACTGACCCAATTTTTTGGGTCTGAATAGATATAGTATTTGATATGTTGAAACAGATACTAAGCATGTTGCAGCAGAGAAGATGAGAATCTAGGACTAATCTAGCTGGAGGGAATTTCCCCATCCTGGCCATGAAAGGCTTTACTCTCTAATGTGGGAAAAATCCTTTGCTTACTTTCCTGGTTGAAGAGGCAGAGTTAAGGTTGAAGGGTTAGAGATAACGGTGAAATCCTCATCATGACATTTCTTTTCACCTTGACTTTCCTAGCCAGAAAAAGAATGAAAGATGGGGAGCAAACTGACTCAACGACATGATTTGAGATTTACTTTTTGAGATACACAAATTGTCAAATTTACCCCAGTGACACCCAAATCTATTATACCTCTCCACCGAAAGCCAAGGATGCCTCCCTGCACCTAAATTGGTGTCATAGAATCATAGAATCAAAGAGTTGGAAGAGACCTCATGGGCCATCCAGTCCAATGACATGCGAGTGTGGAGAAGAGCAAACCACTGACCACCTGCTGCAATGCAACCTGAGACCTGCCACATGCACCATGGAGGACCTTCTTGCAGCAACACCAGAAGCACTCCAAGTGGCCAGCTACTGGTCAAAGGACATTTAATCAACTACCAAATTCACAAATTTTGTATTTTGTCTGTTTGTTTGCTTTGTTCTGTTAGAAATGTAATATAATTGACTGGTTGCCCTGACACGACAAATAAAATAATACCATTATATACTATACATAGTGCTGTAACTTTGGTGTAATATGGCCAGACCACACAAAAACCCATTTACTGGTAAGCAGCTGCTGGAATCAACAGGAGTCTGTTGCCCTGTTGAATAGAAATTGCTTATCCAACGAACATAGAAATGTCTGCCTGATATTCCCACTCCTTCCCTACATGATTTCTGGCATGACAGGCAAAAAGGAGTCCTGTGTCAAATCCCCACATGCCTGAGTTTGCCTGTGCAAGAAGTGGTGGGAATGTCAGGCATCTGCTTGTGAACTGCCAGGGGAACAGACCCGTGTGGATCCCAGTGTTTGCTTACAGTAAGTACTTCATCACATGCGAAAATTCTGCCCCAGTTGAGCCATGGAGCCCCACACTGTCCATCACAGAACATAGCCTCACTTCTGGTGGGGCTCCAGGGCTCAACTGGCAGCATCCTAGGATGCTATGATGCCTACATGGGAACCTCCCCGTGCTCCATTTGGAACAATGGGACTACTGTGGGGGGAAGCTGTGTGACGATGCTTCTCCACATGTAACGTCAGCTGCCTGTGAGGTGGGTGCGGGCCGGCGGGATTGCTTCACTGTGCCCCAATTTGCCATGGAGCCTGGTGAAGCGATCTGGAGAACCTCATCAATGTGATAAGGTCCTAAGTGGGATTTGAGGAATTTCACAGTGCTTATGGAGCCCCACCAGAAGGAATTTCACAGGGGTCCCATTCTTGTTATGTGCCTCCAATTGGTTTCCAGCTTATGGAGGCACTATCAAAGTTTACCTGCCAAGTTTTTTAAGAAGCATCCCCATCCCCTTATATCTCTACCATGTAATGATATCTCAAGATGGAAAAATGAGATAAGAGGAACAAAGTCATATTTTCTGTAGTATTTGGGTAATTCTTCACAGTGTCCTGAAAACTTCTATAGCTGTCATGTATCATGTTCTGTAGTTGATGGTGGTTGGTGGTGGTAGGCCTAGCAGTTGGTGATGGAAGGATTAATGTAAGTCTTAGTTCTAAAGGGTTGAGTAATCTATAAGTAAGAATTCATGGGTGAATGCAGTTAAGGGTGGAGGTATGCAAGAGATGGATTGCAGCTGGGTGTTTCTGGATATAAGGAGCTAGCCTTGGGACTGATTTTCAGGAGAAAAGTATTGTTTTATTTTGGTGGTAGATGCTGCTGGTTTTTCCCCAGGTTTGTGGATTTTCGGTATCCTGACCTGTCTCCTGTACTCTTGGAACCTTGACTCTTTGGACTACGGTATAGATTCTTGATCCCTGGACTTTGCTCATTGAACTCTCAGCATTTGACCACTGCACTGGACCCTTTGACTACGGTGTAGCTTTTGCTATTGATTTTTGTTTATTCTGTGGCTGAGTACTATCTTTATGTTTTATATTTTGGACTATTAAAACAGCCAGATAGTAAGTGCTGTTTTAATTAAATTGTTTAACACAAACTGCATTTTTCTTTGGTTCATCTCTGCCTCTGTAAAGGCAGAGCCCTGGCAATGTGCCAATAACCCTATTTTTGATAAGGATAAAATTGAACAAATATGCAAAATAATCTGATGTATATATCATAGTTGAAGATTGAGAGTACACTTTGTGTGACGGCGCAAGTGGCGCCACCTATGTGTAGAACTGTTAGTTGCAAGATTTAAACTTTTGTATCATGCTTAATCCTGCCTTTTTACCCTGCTTACGTATAGTTGGATGGATTGGTTACTTATAGCTGTCAATCAGTATTGTTTGGCTCCACCTCTTCCTGGAGGAGGGAAGTGCTTCCCTTTTCATTCTGCCATCAGAGTTTCTATCAGATGGATGTGAGTAAGAGACTTGGCTCTAAAAGCCCCTGCTTAAATTACCTCTCAGCACCAGTTCTGAGCTTTTTACCCTTGAGACTTATGCTTCATGTTCAGACCAACCTGAACGACGTTGGAAGTCTCAAGTGCCTTCAAATTATTATTATTATTATTATTATTATTATTATTATTATTATCTTTATTTGTACCCCACTAGCATCTCCCGAACGACTCGGTGCGGCTTACACAGGCCAAGGCCTCAATAAAAACATAACATAACAATACACAACTTAAATCAAATCAAAACCATTAAAGCAATATCAAACAACAGAACAATAAAACAATGTACCAAAACACAATAAAACTAGGGCCGGGCCAAATGTAATAGGTACAGGTTAAAAGTGCTGATGTGACAGGTGGTATATCAGATTTTAGGGTAAGTGCAGTGTGCAGGCAATCTTAAGCTCTAATAAAGTGCTTCTGGGACATGTTACTGGAGTTTTCCTATTCTGGAAAGGCACAAACCGGTTCTTTTGGCACCAGAGGAAGATCCTGAGTCTTCAAACATAGGCCATTTGAACTGGGGTTGTGGTTTGCTCCAGCATTCACAAGCATTGAGGAAAGAGGAAACAGGAAAAGCTTCTCAGCTACAAACTCCTTGGACTTCAGAGATTGTAAAGTATATTTCCTTTATCCCTGTTGAAACATCAAGCTTATACCTGAGAAAGATAACTCATTGTGAACAATAAATACCATTTCGAGTTATCTGTTGTGTTTTGGTCTTTGGGAGTTCCAGTTTCCTATAGGAGGGCAAGAAAGATGCCACGTCCATGCCTTTCTCATTAAGAGTTATAAGCCCCAGGCGCGACGGCACACCTTGGATAAAATTAAGCACTTCACTGTGAAAAGCTATGCATATCTACTCATAATAAAGTCCTATTAATTTCAATAGGTACAAAACTCTCCTAATACACTGAACCTATTGAGTTCACATTGTGAGTGCACACATCCAAGTTAACACTATTAGTGTTCACATACTAAGGTAAATATCTACTTGAAACAATTTACATGTGTAAATCTGCATTTCTAAATAGGATACTCTGTTCGTTTTCTGTAGTAACACTGAAAAGAAAAGAATATAGACAGGAACATTTGGGTCTGAAAGCAAAATTCTTCATCAAAGAATGTCTTACCTTTCCACCGCAACAGCAGTCATAGAGTAAATGCTCACAAACACGGCAGTAATAGGAACAAAGTTAATAAATTGACAGAATCCTTTGCCAAAATACCAGACATTGTGGCTAGCATAAATAAAATTGAAAACGGTGTTCAAAGCTGTCATGAGTAGGTCGGAGAGAGCCAAATTAACAATGAAATAATTGGTAACGGTCCTCATCCGTCGATGAGACAGGATAATCCAAATGACGGTGCCATTGCCCACAACTGAAACAATCACCATGGATAAATAGGTGATGGCCCAAATTGCTATTTGCCAGCCAGGCTGGGAAAATGCCGTCGTTTTTGTCTGGTTGGCATAATCTGCAAAGATGTCATTGCTAATGTTAGAAGCAGAAGATGTCTTCATATCTTTCTTCAACTCTGTGCTGCAAACAAGATGTCCCGTTTTTCCGCAGTCCTGGTGTGAAAAGATATGTTCAGTCTAGAAATGTGCCTTCAGCATTGATCTTGAGATGTTAAAGGTAACTCCCGAGAAGTGCTTGATAGTCTCATATCCACCACAAATCCATTTGGAATAAATCATTGCATAAAATATAAAAAGTGTACGATGGTGCTAAGAAATATCTAATCTTCTTCAAACTGAAGTGTCAGATTATTCTAACTGCTGTAAAAATCCTCCACTGATTTTTGTTTAAACCGAAGGGTTCCTAGTCATTGGAGCATGGAGTTGCTGTCCTTTAGTTCTCTCTTTCTGGAAACACTAAGGAAGCAGCCAAACAGGAAAAAAAATATGCAGCGGCTTAATGAGAATTTGAAAGGAGGAGGTGGAGAGACAATAATGTTAATAAAAAAAGAGCCAAGTACGCATCAAATCAGATTTCATGAAACTGGTGTTTCATTTCTCCATGAGCTTTTGCCATCATCTCTGCTGCTTTTACGTTTAAAGCGAACAGCATCACAGATGTTACCCTATTAGGACCAAGACCTTTATTCTTTGTATTTTCTCATCTCATATTGACTTTAATTGGAGTTTCTGGGATAAGAACTTGGCCTTTACAATGCCATAAATTTCACAATGAAGAATTGAGAAAACAGGTCCAAAATAACCCTCTGGGAGAGAACAAAATCATTTATGAGCCATTCTATCATGAATTTGAAAGTCTGTGGCCCCACAAAACTTCACTTCATTTCACTTTATTTCTTAATTAGTCGCTCTCCACCAAGGTGCTCCGAGTGACTTACAGTCTAAAATAGCATTTACACAATATAAAAACATTCAACATAAAAACATTCAACAGTGACTATTTGGCAAATTAGATCTGATTACTTAAATGCACAACCAAACAGCCAAGTCTTGAGTGCCTTTACAAAAGGTCGCAACTCCGACATTGCTCTAATGTATGGAGGCAATGAGTTCCACAGAATTGGAGCATAGGTCGAAAAAGCTCTATGCCGTGTAGCTTCCAGGTGTACCTCCCTAGGGCCCGGTATGTAGAGGAGATTTTCCTGGGTGGATCGAGGTGACCACGGATGGAGAAAAGGAATGAGGCGGTCCCTAAGATATAAAGGTCCTTGGCCATTTTGAGCTCTAAATGTCAGGATCAGTATCTTGTAAGAGATCCGATGTTCTATTGGTAGCCAATGCAGTTGTTGCAGAATTGGTGTAATATGGGATCTTGGAGATGATCCCGCTAGCAGCCTGGCCGCTGCATTTTGGACCATCCAAATCTTCTGGGTTGTTGACTTCGGAAGGCCGGCATATAAGGCATTGCAATAGTCCAACCTCGTGGTGACTGTTGCGTGGATTACTGTTGCCAATGCTTCTCCCGAAAGGTAGGATGCCAATTTCCTTGCCTGGTGAAGATGAAAAAAGGCCTGCTTACTTATGGCAGTGATCTGGGCCTCCATATCAGCGATGAATCCAACACAACCCCAAGGCTTATAACAGTGGAAGACGGAACCAGAGCTTCCCCATCGAAATCAGGCAGAGACTGGATTAATTCTGGCGGCTGGCCGGGCCAGTTTTTTAGTCTGCTTTTTAGTCTCACCTTTAGTCTGCTCGCTCGCAGCCAACTCATCACTGCTTCCAAACACAGCCTAAAGTTCTCAGGAATCGGGGTTGTCCCAGGTACGAGACGCAAGAATAGCTGGGTACCATCTGCATACTGGTAGCACTCTATGCCAAAGCTCCGCACCAGTCCAGCAAGTGGTCGGACGTAGATGTTAAATAACAGGGGCGAGAGGATAGCACCCTGGGGCACTCCACAGCAAAGACAGGAGCCCTCAGAGCTTTGGCCTAACCACTCCACCCTCTGTCTCCGGTCCCGGAGGAACGAATTGAACCAGTAGGGAATAAAACAAAGTAGGGAATAAAACAAAGGTTTTATTCCCTGCTTTTACTCTACAAAGCCAGAGGGCTAGTCCCAGTAGTAAATATGCCTTGTTGTTGTCATTGTAACTTCTGATTTATGGCAACCCAAAGGCCACTGGGTTTTCTGGGGCTATTTATTTATTTACTGTGTCAGGAGCAAACCAAAACAGTTGTATTGCATTAAAAAACAGGCAAACAAACAATCAAAACACAAAATTTGCAGACTTGGTATTCTATTCAATGTCCTTTGACCAGTAGCTGGCCTCTTGGAGTGTCTCTGGTGTTGCTATAAGAAGGTCCTCCGTTGTGCATGTGGCAGGGCTCAGGTTGCATCGTAGCAGGTGGTATTTAGTTTGCTCTTCTCCACACTCGCATGTCGTGGATTCCACTTTGTAGCCTCATTTCTTAAGATTGGCTCTGCATCTCGTAAAGAATGAGAATAGATAATATAGAAATATGCTATTATAATGTATGCCTACAATAGACAATTATTATCTGTTCAAATATGGGTTTTTTTCAATAAAAAAATTAAAGAGAAATTTTTTTACAATATATTCTTTCCCAAAGATGTGTAAACATGAACGTGGGCACTATTTATTGTTACTCTGAGTTAAGGTGAATAATGTGTAGGATTACTTACAGTCTCACTTAAGAGGTGCTTGAAACCATGGATGAATTCCAAAACTGGAGAGCTTTAAAGGATTGTAATCTGAGGCTGATTCATGTAAGCAAGTTTTTAATGGATAAACAAATTGAAGAATTGAACACTTGAATGTTAATGTCTGCAGGATGGTAGATAATGATGTAAACCATCTTTAAGTTTTTTGCATACAGTGCTTAGACCTCCTCAGCAGCACACACAAAAAACGAAAAGACCAGAAATGTTGGAAATTCTGTGTGTGGCCAAAGACAGGACCTCATTGGACCCAACTTTATTACATGACTACTCCATTTAATCCTACGTCCAGTTGTTGTAAATTACTGCATCGCATCTATAAGAGTCTTCTGGTGGGTTGAATTTATGCAGTCACATTCTTTGTGGAGGGAGTTTCACAACTTGAGAGCTCTTGAGGCTCTAGAAGATGGATAAATATTTAGACAAAAGGGTATGTATGAAAGAGATGTGCTACAATTTACTGTTAGATCCTTATAAGGGGATTGAGCTCTTCTTTGGCAAGCATAAAATTTCTGTTCTACTCTTAGTAGAAAATTCACTGAAAGGCCACATGTAGGAAGTCTAATCACATTTTAAAATAATTTTTACACAATGGAAAATTTTATTAAAAAGTAGCATACACTTAATGTGTTGCCGAAGGCTTTCATGGCCGGACCTCACAAACTCCGAGGATGCCTGCCATAGATGTGGGTGAAACATCAGAAGAGAATGCTTCTGGAACATAGCCATACAGCCTGGAAAACTCACAACAACCCAACATACACTTAGCTAGTGACCCAGTGGTGTTAGAATACCATAAACAAGTTACATAAAAACGCTTATTTAACACAGGTGGGTTTTTTAAAAATTGAAAATTTCCTAGGATTACATGAGATGCTTAACTCAAAGTGAAAGAAAACATTAGAAACATTGAAATATCTTAATTGCAGTAGCGCACACATTTCACAGCTTCTGCTAACATGAGTCATTTATCCTCAATTCCTTCATTCATTCCCTTGTTTGTTGGCAAATGGGCAAGAACAAATCCAGCAGTTGTTGGCAATGTCAATGAGCTATTCTCCCACAAGAAAATAGCTTTCTTGTTCAGGTCTTGCCAGCGATAGGGTGCTCTTTCTCATCTAGGTTAATACCAAGCATATATTCTGTCCATGTTTGTTAATTAATGCCCACGTAATGATTCACATTTTAAAATCTTGAAGCCTGATGTTGTTTCAATGGGCTAGCTATTGTGAATTCTTTATCATTAATATTATAGTTCTTATTGCTACTTCTATTATTATTTAGTACTAGCTGTCCCCTGCCACGCGTTGCTGTGGCCCAGTCTGGTGATCTAGAAAATAAAGTAACGAGAAAGTGTATTGTAGAAGGCTTTCATGGCCGGAATCACTGGGTTGTTGTAGGTTTTTTTGGGCTGTATGGCCATGGTCTAGAGGCACTCTCTCCTGACGTTTCGCCTGCATCTATGGCAAACATCCTCAGAGGTAGTGAGGTCTGTTGGAACTAGGAAAAAGGGTTTATATATCTGCAGAATGACCAGGGTGAGACAAAGACTCTTGTCTGCTGGAGCTAGGTGTGAATGTTTCAACGGACCACCTTGATTAGCATACAATGGCCTGCCATATGCCCTACACTCTTTTATACCAATACGGGATTTTTTTTTGCTGGAGGGCTTGCTTTCTATGATGGCTGGATAGCACTGTCAAGCCAAAAGGAGCTCTCTTTGGGATCAAAGCCATCCTTTTCCATCTAGGCTTGCTCTAAACCAGTTACTTTAGGTTAAGGTCATTCAGACAGAAAAGTGGAAAATCTGAGAGATCATTTTCCTTGTAATCCTGGGTTCAGGAGCATCTTTTTTCTTAATGGTTACAACATGTTTGTCCATTTGAGTCACTCCTATGCTACCCCATTCCCAGAAACTATTGTGTTCCTGGCACCCTTTAGTGAGTATCAGGTTTATTGGAAAAAGTAAAACAATGCAGGAAAGATCTTTGTTTAGATAAATTCCAAAACCTGTACTCAGAGATAAAGCTTTTGAGATCTTCAGATTGTTTGATCAGGAAAGACATTACCAATCTAAATAAAATGAACCAGCCAGAGGGAGGGAAAAGAGAGAATAGTTTCAAAAGTGTAGGTGTGACTCTAAAATATCATGCTCCCAGGTCTCTGTGGCCGTCTTGCTTCACCAACTTATCTATTCCAGGATAGAAATGGTAGTTGAGTCATAGGGAGGAGGGAGCAATGGTGGCCTTTTGCAGCTGACAGATGGTAATTTTGTCAGTGCCAATTGTGTTTAAGTGCAGTCCAAGGGCTTTAGGCACGGCACCCTGTGTGCCAATCACCACTGGGACCACCTTTACTGGCTTGTGCCAGAGTCTTTGCAGTTTGATCTTTTAATCCTCATATTGTGCCAGCTTTTCCAGTTGTTTCTCTTCAATCCTCCTGTCAACTGGGATTGCAACATCGATGATCCATACTTGGTTTTTTAACAGGATTGTGAGGTCAGGACTATTGTGCTCCAAAACTCTGTCAGTCTGAATTCGGAAGTCCCAGAATAGTTTGATGTATTCATTTTCTGTCACTTTTTCAGGCTTGTGATCCCCAGTTCTTTGTCACAGGCAGATGGTATTTGTGGCACAAGTTCCAATGAATCATCTGAGTAACGGTATTATGCCTCTGCTTGTTGTTGCTGTTGTTGTTGTTGTTGTTGTTGTTGTTATTATTATTATTATTATTATTGTCAAAGGCCTTCCTGAAATCCAGATACACTTCATCCACGGAGTTCCCTGCATCTATATAAAGTAAAAGGGTTCCTGATTATACACCAAAGTAATCTATACCCACAAAAACAACAGCATGTATAGGTCAATAATCAATAAACAGGTATGAAATATAAACTTATATTGGGTAAACAAATACAAATTTACAAGTACAATGTTGATGCTCCATACATCAGAATAAGTAACAAACGAAACACCATTTGGAGCTTGTGAAGTCTGTCAGTTGAACTGAAGAGTCTGTAGAGCACACGATTTGTTTCGACTTTTTTATTCTTCCTCAGGTAAAATTATACATTTCCGTGACAGTCACTTAATATTTCTCTCCCAAGTAGTGTTCTATGTCTTTTTTCCTTTTGTAAATTATACCAAAGGAGCGTAAGATTCCATGAAATTATATTTCTTAGATACCGTACTCTGCTCATTTCTTTGGTTCTTATTGCATGGGAAATGTATAATTTTGCCTGAGGAAGACTAAAAAAGTCAAAACCGGTCATGTGCTCTACAGACTTTTGAGTTCAGCTAACGGACTTCACAAGTAGCATGTTTAGTTTGTTGCTCATTCTGATGTATGGAGCATCAACATTGAACTTGTAAATTTGTATTTGTTCCCTGCATCTACCCGACTTGTAACTCTATCGAAAAAAGAGGTCAGATTAGTCTGGCATGACTTGTTGCTGATAAATCCATGTTGACTATTAGTGATGACCATATATATATACACACACACACAAAAAATACATACATACACACACATACACACACACACACACACACTAATCGTCCACTGCCACATGTTGCTGTGGCCCAGTCTGATGATCTGGAAAATAAAGTAATGAGAAAGTGTTGGTTTCTAATGTATGTAATTTCTTTATGCTTGTGGATAAACGGTATTTCTTGCTGTTTCTTTGTCAGTGTTGATGTGGAGATTGTCTGGTTTGCCTGGTGAAGGGAGTTGGGCTGGATGGCCTTAAGTATTTTCTGTTGGTCATGGTGGTTCTGTGTGGGAAGTTTGCCCCAATTCTGTCATTGGTGGGGTTCAGAATGCTCCTTGATTGTAGAGGAACTATAAATCCCAGAAATTACAACTTCCAAATGTCAGGGTCTATTTTCCCCAAACTCCACCAGTATTCACTTTTGGGCAAATTGAGGATTTGTGCCAACTTTGGTCCAGATCCATCATTGTTTGAGTCCACAGTGCTCTCTGGATGTGGGTGAACTACAATTCCCAAACTCAAGGTCAATGCCCACCAAACCTTTCCAGTTTTTTCTGTTGGTCATGGGAGCCCTGTGTGCTAAGTTTGGCCCAATTCCATCATTGGTGGAGTTCAGAATGCTCTTTGATTGTAGGTAAATTATAAATCCCAGCAACGACAATTCCCAAATGACAAAATCAATTTTTTTGAGTGGAGTACATAAATTGGACTGTTAGGTGTCTTGTGTCCAAATTTGGTGTCAATTCCCCAATGGTTTTTGAGTTCTGTTAATCCCACAAACGAACATTACATTTTTATTTATATAGAAGATAGATAGATAGATTATTGTGTCCAAATTTGGTGTCAATTCATCCAATGGTTTTTGAGTTCTGTTAACCCCCCAAACGAACATTACATTTTTATTTATATATAGATGAAGATGGTCACTCGTTGGCCAGATTGGTGTCTTGTATCCAAATGTGGTGTCAATTCGTCCAGTGGTTTTTGGGTTATGCGCATCCCACCATCGAACATTACGTTTTTCTACCTACCTACCTATCTATCTATCTATCTACCTATCTACTTATCTATCTACCCATCTATCTACCTACCTACCTACCTACCTATCTATCTACCTACCTACCTACCTATGGATCTATCTACCTACCTACCTATCTACTTATCTATCTACCTATCTACCTACCTACCTACCTATCTATCTACCTACCTACCTACCTACCTATGGATCTATCTACCTATCTATCTATCTATCTACCTACCTACCTACCTATCTATCTACCTATCTACCTACCTACCTATCTACCTACCTACCTATCTACCTACCTTCCTATCTATCTATCTATCTATCTATCTGCCTACCTACCTACCTACCTACCTATCTATCTACCTATCTATCTATCTATCTATCTATCTACTTATCTATCTATCTATCTATCTATCTATCTATCTACCGATCTATCTATCTACCTAGCTACCTACCTACCTATCTTCCTATCTATCTGTCTATCTATCTATCTATCTATCTATCTATCTATCCATCTATCTACCTACCTACCTACCTATCTATCTACCTATCTATCTGCCTACCTACCTACCTATCTACCTTTCTATCTACCTACCTATTTACCTACCTATCTACCTACCTACCTATCTATCTATCCATCTATCTATCTACTTATCTATCTATCTATCTACTTATCTATCTATCTATCTATCTATCTATCTACCTATCTACCTATCTATCTATTTACCTATCTCTCTATCTATCTATCTATCTATCTATCTACCTATCAATCTCTCTCTCTCTCTGTGGTGTGTGTGTGTGTGTATGGCTGGAGTTCCCTCAAATGAAATGTACCTGTTCCGACTTACAAACAAGTTCAGAGCACACCTGCTGCGAGTTGGGGACTGCCTGTATTTTGAACCTGTGGATACCGAGACCCGGATGCAGCTCCCAGGGACGTGGTGGATCCTGTTCTGCGGGGCTGAGGCTCCAGGCGAAACCAGGCTGGAAGGCGGCTGCCCGAGGCCCCTCCCTCAGTGCGAGAGCCTCCCTCCCTCCCTCCGAGGGCCCGCGCCGCTTGGGGCCCGCCTGGCCGGGAAGGAAGGCAGGCAGGAGAGAGGCAGGAGAGAGAGAGCAGGGCGCCCGAAGCAGGGGCGCTGGCTGTGGCGGCGGAGGATGGCGGCGGGAGACTCGGCGCAGGTCCGCTACTGCGCCCGCTTCCCCTACTTGTGCCTCAAGTTCAGCCTCGTCACCTACTCCACCGTCTTTTGGGTGAGTGAGAGAGCGCGTGAGGCGGGAGGAGGGCCCCGAGCGCGAGCGCTTTCTGGGCGCTGACAGACTGGAAAGGCAACTCAGCCCGGCTGGCGTTTCTGGAAAGCCCCGTTTGCTGAGGGAGTTGCTGGCGAGGCTCAGTCCCAGCCTGTCCTCTTACTGTCGTCTCTGTTACCCCGGCTTGTAGCCCATTTGGCACTGACAGAGAAGTTGGTCGCCTCAGCCTTGGTTGGGCTTCAGTCTGCTCCTCAGCCATGGGCAAACTTAGGCCCTCCGTGTGTTTTGGACTTATTTATTTATTTAGCAATGTTGTATACCGGTCTTCTCTATCGGGGGACTCGGGCCGGTTTCCAACAATAAAACCACAAAACAATCATTAAAAACATCATACAACATATTCAATTAAAACGTTATAACAGCAAAATGCAATCACATAATAATGCTCAGTCGTCGTAGTGAATTCGTTGTCCATCATTCATCGTCATCTATCCGATCACAGAAATATTGATTTACTCGTCGAAAGCTCATAGCCAGGTTTTCACCCGTTTTCTGAACAGAATGGAGGGGGCAGTTCTGATCTCCAGTGGGAGAGAGTTCCAGAGTCCAGGGCCCATCACTAAACGGTTCTGGCCCAACTTACCTATCCGAACGTATCTCGGCCTATCAGCCCGCCAGGACCCTAAGATCTTCTGGGGAGGCCCTGCTCTCTATCCCGCCTGCTTCACAGGTGCGGCTGGCGGGTACGAGAGACAGGGCCTTTTCTGTGGTGGCCCCGCGGCTATGGAACGCCCTGCCCTTGGAGGTAAGATCAGCCCCTTCATTGATGATATTCCGAAGAAGATTGAAGACCTGGATGTTTAGGCAGGCATTTGGTTAACCCAATGCAACGAATGGTAACTGACTAAAGGACTGGCAACATGGATGACGAACTGGATCACGTTTTTAGTTAAGAGTCGAACTGGATTGGTATTGATGTATGAATTGTGTTTTTATGTTTTTTATGTTTTTTATGCTTTTAACTTTTTTACTGTTGATTGTTATATTATGTTGTAAACCGCGTTGAGTCGCCGGCTAGGCTGAGAAACGGCGGTATATAAATATAGCAAATAAATAAATAAATAAAATCACCGAGAAGGCCCTGTCCCTCGTCCCCACCAGACACGCCTGAGAGGCCGGTGGGACCGAGAGCAGGGCCCCTCCAGACGATCTTAACAACCTAGATCAGGGGTCCACAAACTTTTTAAATAGAGGGCCAGATCACTGTCCCTCAAACGGTTGGAAGGCCGGATTATAATTTGGAAAAAAAACCATGAATTCTATGCATGCTGCACATCTCTTATTTGTAGTGTAAAAAACACTTAAAAACAATACAGTAATCAAAATGAGGAACAATGTTAACAAATACAAACTTATTAGTATTTCAATGGGAAATGTGGGCCTGCTTTTGGCTGATGAGATTGTTGTTGTTGTTGTTGTTGTTATGTGCTTTCAAGTCTTTTCAGACTTAGGTTGACCCTGAGCGAGGGCCGGGTAAATGACCTTGGAGGGCCACATCCAGCCCCCGGGCCTTAGTTTGAGGACCCCTGACCTAGATGGTTCATAGGGGAGAATACGTTCGGACAGGTAAACTGGGCCAGAGTCGTTTAGGGCTTTATAGGTTAACACCAGCACTTTGAATTGTGCTCGGAAGCTAATTGTCAGCCAGTGGAGCTGGCGCAACAGAGGAGTAGTATGCTCCCTGTACCCTGCTCGTGTTAGCATTCTGGCTGCCGCACGTTGGACTAGTTGGAGCTTCTGGGCAGTCTTCATAGGCAACCCCACATAGAGAGCGTTGCAGTAGTCTATATGGGATGTAACCAAAGTGTGGACCACTGTGGCCAAGACTTCATTTCCCACCATTCCTAGGAAGGGGATTCCCAAGATACCAGTTGCTGGGAATGGTGGGAATTGAAGTACAAAACACTTGGGGGGGGGGGGGCAAGTTTGCCCATGCCTGGCCTCAGATGGCATCCTTGAAGTAACTGGCTTGACCTTGAAGGAGCTGGGGGTTGGGGACGGCTGAGAGAGCTCTGGCATGGGCTGGTCCATGAGGTCACGAAGAGTCGGAAACGACTGAACAAATGAACAACAACAACAAGAGTTCTGGAGCTATTATTTATTATTATTTATTTATAATAAGCTAGCTGTCCCCTGCCACGCGTTGCTGCAGCCCAGTCTAGTGATCTGGGGAAAAAAAGTAATTAGAAAGTGTTGGTTTCTAATATATGTATTTCCTTAATGCTTGTGGGTAAACAGTACAGGGTTAGTCAAAATGCATAGGCCAATCTGCCATTCAATTGAATGGCAGATTGGCCTAAGCATTTTGACTAACCCTGTATTTCTTGATGTTTCTTTGCCAGTGTTGATGTGGAGATTGTCTGGTTTGCCTACTCAGGAACATGCAGCATATAATTGTCCTTCTTCAGGGGTCCCTTTCAAATCTATGATACTATATCTTTCTGTGTGAGAGAGATATAGTATCTTATCTATATGTATGGATGGATGGCTCTTTGTCAGGAGGACTTTGATTACGTTTTCTTGCCCTGGTGAAGGGAGTTGGACTGGATGGCCTTGAGTATTTTCTGTTGGTCATGGGGGTTCTGTGTGGGAAGTTTGCCCCAATTCTGTCACTGATAGGGTTCAGAACACTCTTGGATTGTAGGTGAACTATAAATCCCAGTAACTACAACTCCCAAATGTCAAGGTCTATTTCCCACAAACTCCATCTCTGTTCATATTTGGGCATATGGAGTATTTGTGTCAAGTTTGGTCCAGATCCATCATTGTTTGGGTCCACAGTGCTCTCTGTGTGTAGGTGAACTAAAACTCCCAAACTCAAGGTCAATGCCCACCAAACCCTTCCAGTATTTTCTGTTGGTCATGGGAGTGCCAAGTTTGCTTCAATTCCATCGTTGCTGGAGTTCAGAATGCTCTTTGATTGTAGGTGAACTATAAATCCCAGCAACTACAACTCCCAAATGACAAAATCATAATTTTTTGAGTGATGGTCACTCCTTGTGTTGTGAGACGTTTTGTTGCCAAATTTGGTGTGATTTCGTTCATTGGTTCTTTTGTTTTTAAGGAACTCATTATGCACTGAACATTTTTATTAATATAGATAAATAACCTGGGAGTCACTCTGGACCCTGCTCTGACGTACAAGAAGCACTGCCTGAATATCAAGCAAAAAGTGGGCGCTAGAAACAATATGATAGGAAAGCTGACTGGCACAACCTGGAGATCACAACCAGACACAGTGAAGACATCTGCCCTTGCGCTGTGCTACTCTGCTGCTGAGTATGCATGCCCAGTGTGGAACACATCTCACCACACTAAAACAGTGGATGTGGCTCTTAATGAGACATGCTGCATTATCACGGGGTGTCTGCGCCCTACACCACTGGAGAAATTACACTGCTTAGCCGGTATTGCACTACCTGACATCCGCCGGGAAGTAGCAGCCAATAGTGAAAGGATAAAGGCAGTGACATCTCCAGCTCATCCCCTGTTTGGGTATCAGCCAGCACGTCAACGACTTAAATCTAGAAATAGTTTTCTAAGATCTACAGAGACACTCGCTGGAACACTTCAGCAAGCAAGAGTCCAAAAGTGGCAGGCTCAAACCCAGAACCTCAATCAGTGGCCGATACCAAATGAGAGACTCCCCCCTGGGCACACAGAAGACTGGGCGACTTGGAAGGCGCTGAACAGACTGCGCTCTGGCACCATGAGATGCAGAGCCACAAATGGAGCCACAAAGTGGAATCCACGACATGCGAGTGTGGAGAAGAGCAAAACACTGACCACTTGCTGCAATGCAACCTGAGCCCTACCACATGCACCATGGAGGACCTTCTTGCGGCAACACCAAGTGGCCAGATATTGGTCAAAGGGCATTTAATCAACTACCAAACTCACAAATTTTGTATTCTGTCTGTTTGTTTGCTTTGTTCTGTTAGAAATGTAATATAATTGACTGGTTGCCCTGACATGACAAATAAAATAAATAAATATTGCACTATATTATTCTCCAAAGGCTGATCCCAAAGCTACATTTTAACTCTTTTTCACTCATTATCAACATCAAGTTTTATCGATATTAAAATGTAGTAATTGCTGGAGGGATTTTGTAATTCTTGAGAGGAGGGAATTTACTAACACTGAAAATAATTTTTTTGAATGCTAATAGATCAGTCGGGGAGGATTTGAGTAGTAGATAAACCTGTATCAACGGAATTTAAATGTGAAAATATAAACAATGGTGTTTTGGGTTCTTTTTTTCATTTGAGAAGTTTATTACTCTTTCATCTTAAGTAATAACTCACAACGATATGGTCCTTGAATCACTTGCTCAGCTTTCTTGTGTCAAAGAAGTTGCCAGTCACAAAAAAATACAATACACACAAAATGGCTTTATAGTGATTTCTGTAAATATCATGCACACTATCTCTCTTCTGTCTTTAAAGACAATTGATTCAACACTTACTTGTATCTGTCCTGAATCTCCCATTTATCACTAGGTTCTGCTGCCATGTAATATATCTTTTCTCTATCAATTTTCTCCCCTTTATAATCATTACTTTGTTACGATTTCAGTGGTAAAAACAAAACTTTATTTTTTGACATTAACAAGTCATGATTGTGTGCCTTTCCACAAACATTACTGGGAAAAATATATGAAACGAGAGCCCTTCTACACTGCCATGTAATCCAGATTATCAAATCAGATAATCCACATTATCTGCTTTGGATTATATGAGTCTACACTGCTAGATAATCCAGGTCAAACCAGATAATTTGGATTTGATATGGCAGGGTAGAAGGGGCCTAAGAGAAGTTTTGCAAGTTGGAGGCTACCATAATCATTATTGAAAACTAACCCCCCAACTTTCTTAAAATGTAGTACAAGCTACTTCAGACAGGTTGAGCTTCATTGCAAAGTTTTTAGCACTACAGGAAGCATTCTGGAAATGCTAGCAGGTATCTAAACAAGGTTCATAGGGCGTCTTTTTACTCTTCTAGTGGAAATTCCTAGAGTACGTTATACTTGACATGAAAAAAAAATACTGCAGAGTGAATGAATTATGGAAAAGAAAACCAGAATGGTCAAGGAAGTGAAGCATCCTTCCTGTGGAGAAAGGTTACATCATTTAGGAGTGTTTAGCTTATTAAAAAAGGTTAAATGAGAAAGGTGAATAACATTGCTCATAATTGTTTTTATTAACACAATACCTGTACGTTCTGAGAACATAAAACATAAAATTTCTATTTGAAAGGATTATAAGAAGAGAGATGAACAGTTACCTGCTTTTCAACTTGCAAAAAAGAGGTTTCTTCCATACTCACAATGTGTTTGTTTGTAGTTACTTTGTCTTTAGGGTGTAGTTTGTGGCTTTCATTGGGCAATATTGAACTGGTTGAGCAATGAGTAAGCTGAATAGGTTGAAAGATTAGGAATCAAAGGCTTTAACAAATTGGTTTTGTTTTGATTTTCTTTATGACGTGAGAGCTGAAATGGTCACTGGGATTATGAAACAAAAAGAGCCAGTTAAAATTAATTATTAATGCATCACTGTTGTAATTATATTTCCTTGTATATGGTGTTGTTAAGAGGTGCAATGTCTAATTTATAAACTACTAGCCGTCCCCTGCCACGCGTTGCTATGGCCCACATAGGGGTTCTGTGTGGGAGGTTTGGCCCAATTCTATCGTTGGTGGGGTTCAGAATGCTCTGTGTTTGTAGGTGAACTATAAATCCCAGCAACTACAACTCCCAAATGTCAAGATTCTAGTTCCCCCATACTCCACCAGTGTTCACATTTGGGCATATTGAGTATTTGTGTAGAGTTTGGTCCAGATCCATCATTGTTTGAGTCCACAGTGATTTCTGGATGTAGGTGAACTACAACTCCAAAACCAAAGGACACTGCCCACCGAACCCTTCCAGTATTTTCTGTTGGTCATGGGAGAACTGTGTGCCAAGTATGGTTCAATTCCATCTTTGGTGGGGTTCAGAATGCTCTGTGTTTGTAGGTGAACTATAAATCCCAGCAACTACAACTCCCAAATGTCAAGATTCTAGTTTCCCCAAACTCCACCAGTGTTCACATTAGGGCATATTGAGTATTCGTGTAGAGTTTGGTCCAAATCCATCATTGTTTGAGTCCACAGTGATCTCTGGATGTAGGTGAACTACAACTCCAAAACCAAAGGACACTGCCCACCAAACCCTTCCAGTATTTTCTGTTGGTCATGGGAGAACTGTGTGCCATGTATGGTTCAATTCCATTTTTGGTGGGGTTCAGAATGCTCTTTGATTGTAGGTGAGCTATAAATCCCAGCAACTACAACTCCCAAATGACAAAATCAATTTTTTTTGAGTGAAGGACAAACATTGGGTTGTTAGGTGTCTTGTGTCCAAATTTGGTGTCAATGTGTCCAGTAGTTTTTGAGTTCTGTTAATCCCACAAACAAACATTACATTTTTATTCATATAGATTTGAGTATAAAGGGACACTTGATTAACTGGACAACAGATATTTAGTACAAGTGTCTGATGTCAAAGGCAGGTTTGGTTTAGGATGAGGAGGAACCTCTTCTTTCTCACATACTCAAACTTTTGAGTTAGTGCCCCCTTAATGTGTATCCTTGTTTGCAGTCCTCCATTGCTGCTCTAAGATTAGTTATCAGTGTGTCTGCAGGACTCTATTTAATGGATTGGATTGCGATTTTGCCATATTTAGGGTAGACCCATTTAAAACAGTGGGACTTAAACCATGACTATGGGTGTCAATTTGATTTCAGTATTGAAGTAGCACATTACGAAGTGTATAGTTAACTGTAAGAAATTACTCATTATTTACGGTATTTATTTATTTATTTCGTACATTTGTACCCCGCCCTTCTTCCCATAAGGGGACTCAGGGCGGCCTCACATAAGCATCAAATGATGCTAACAACACATACGCCATAAAATTACAGTTAAAACAGGAAAATCATTATACAAAATCATCAATACATTCATTTAAAAATACATTAACGTGCCAGTAAAGCCAAAGTTGAGGGATGAGTTGAGATATTGGGGGCAATGAAGGTACATTTTGAAAGTAAGATGTTGATCTAATCTTTGCTTGTAGTTCTGATTAGTGAGTCATTGCACCAGTTGAAGACCTTTCTGTAAGAAATCCTGAGATCTTCAGAGGGTGTCGATTTGAAGGGGAATCTGAGGCTGTATCCACACTGTAGAATTAATAGCAGCATGATATCACATCAGCTTCCTTGCTATGGAATTCAGGGAACTTCCTGACTATAACGACTCCGGCCCAGTTTACCTGTCTGAATGGATTCTCCCCTATGAACTATCAAGATTGTTAGGATCGTCTGGAGGGACCCTGCTCTCGGTCCCACCAGCCTCGCAAGCGTGCCTGGTGGGGACGAGGGACAGGGCCTTCTCGGTGGTGGCTCCTCGGCTCTGGAACTCCCTCCCACTGGAGATTAGAACTGCCCCATCTCTCCTGACTTTTAGAAAACAGGTGAAAACCTGACTCTGGAAACTGGCATTTGATGAGTGAGTCAATAACTCGTGGCTATATGGATGGATGGTGATGATCAACGATTTTATTGTGACGACTTGGCCATTGTAATTATATGCTTGTATTTTTGGTATTTTAATGTGTTAGTGTATTACGGAATGTGATGCGTTTAAATGATTGCTTGTGATATTATTGTTGGAAACCGGCCTGAGTCCCTCCACGGAGGTGAGAAGACCGGTATACAAAAGTTCTAAATAAATAAATAAATAAATAAATAATATAAGAAGAGCTGTTCAGCAATGGAACTCTCTGCCTCGGAGTTCAGTGGAAGCTCCTTCCCTGGATGCTTTGAAACAGAGGCTGGAAGCCATCTGTCGTGGACTAGCCAATCCATGTGGTCTCTTTCAACTTTACTATTCTATGATTCTATATTTACCCATCTCCGTTAGAGAGCTCTGTTGCAACAACAACCTACAAATCCCAGAATTCCATGGGGTGGAGCCACAACAGTTAAAGTGATGTCAAGTTGCATTAATTCTGCAATGTGGATGAGCTGTCGGAACAGCAAGGGTATCCCTCTGGGCAGCTAAATCAGGAAATCCCAACCGGATGGTCCCCCGCGAGGGTCTTCCTCCAGGGGCAAACCAAGAATGGGCAACCTGGAAGTCCCTGAATAGACCCAGAAGCGGAGTGGGCAGATCAAAAGACAACGTGGCAAAATGGCACTGCTTAAAAGAATTCCATACCTTGCCTGACTATGGAGCAGAACAGACAACTCTGCATCTGTATGCTTGTCCACGGTGCCCTGCCTCATGTACAGAGGAGGAGTTGTTGGAGGCTACAGACAATATCATTGCTGTTGCCCACTTTTGGTCAAAAGATATTTAACCTTCTATTTTTATCAGATTTATACTAATTTATGCAGTGCTTTTGATATGAAATAAATAAATCCTTAGGGACTACAATTATATTAAAATTATATTGAAAAACTTTATATTTGTACAATCTTTCCAGTAATTTGCTGCAACAATAAAGTAATCCAAAATGCATTCATTCACTAAGGAAAAGAGGAGTGATGTTTTCAAAAATCAAGGGCCAATTGAGAGATTTTATAGTACTTTGGATAAAACATCACCACGTGTGCTTTGTTCCTAAAGAGTGCCATTGTTTTTACTTTTAATGTAGATGACCAAAATATGTAGAGTTTGTTTTCCATACAATATTTATAAGCCTTTTTGATCAGCATTGTAAGAACATGCATATATCTATTCTGTAACCAATATCTTCTTGCTTCCTTAAGGCCAGTAGGCTATTTTAATGAATTTTATGACCATTGCTTAGAAAATATTTTTATGTGATTTGAAGGAAGTTATAATTTTGCATTACTCTTTGAGTTAATTACAAAAATCACTGCAGAAGAATTCTATTTATTAGCTCAGTCCTTCCTGCATTGGGACATAGATCTTATCTATACCTTTTCCTTATGCAAAAGGATTGCATAAAATGTTGTATGCAACTTGCTTTATGGTCTTCGGTTTATCTGAAATAGTTTAAGATTCAGGAAGGAAGGAGTCCTTGCATAATATAATTGAAAGGTCATAGATTTCCTTTTACCTTGTGTAATTTTTCATATTTTTTCTTAATTCTTATGGGGAAATTCCCAACTTCTAGGTGGTACACACAGATCAGTCTATAAATAATAATAATAATAATAATAATAATAATAATAATAACAACAACAACAATAACAATAATAATATTTATTTATACCCTGCTACCATCTCCCCAACAGGGACTCGGGGCAGCTTTCATGAGGCCAAGCCTGGACACAGGCCCGTAGCCAGGATTTTGATTTTTGGGGGGGGGGGGGGGGGGCTGAGTTTGATTTGGGGGGGGGGCTGTGTCTGGGTGAAAGAAGGTCTACCCTAGCAAACCTTTTGTATCATTACCCCAATACCCCTATACATATGGGATATATTGAGAATGGTGATCAGATCATGATATTAATAAATATAACAGTTTAAATAATGTACCAGTAAGGCCTTCTCGCAGACCACCATGAGAATTTCGGGGGGGGGGGGCTGAAGCCCCTACAGCCCCCCCCCTTCCCGGCTACATGCCTGCCCGGACAACATATTACAGCAAAATAAAACCAAAACATAAGCAACAAGCAACAGCATCCATGTGTGACCATGGTTTACTTGTACTGAGACTGTGAAGCTGACAATGGTTCCTCTTTCTTCTCGTTCTTTATTACTAGTTCCCAGTTCCTTGTTCATCAAAAACTTTCTGGATAAATTATTGAGGTGTGCAGTGGGCCCTGAGCATTGCTGGAGTTTGCTTCCAGGACCCCCTGTGGCTACCCAAAGCCATGGATGCCCAAGTCCCACAATATATAGTGTAGTGAAATGGCATCCCTTCTACAAAAGAGGCAAAATGAAGGTTTTACTTTGGAGATTTTTCAAGCCTTGGTTGGTTGAATCCATGGATACACAAAGCAGGCTATATATCCTCCTACAGCCTCAAATAAACATTACGATTACTTGCTTTTGGACATCTCGGTGACCAGGACTAATTAGTTATATTTTATTTATTAGCAACACCTTTACATTTCTTATTAACAATATGTTTTTATCTTAATAGTGTACCAACACCCCCTTCCAAACATAAAATTGCACCACAAACTTGATATTTTGGAGTGTAGAAGGGCCGTCAGTGACGCCAACAGTTCATTGCAAACACATTCTGTAAGTAACTAAAAAGATGACTGCGTATGTGGATGTCACCACCAATTCAGAAATCGGACTCTATAACTGGAAGCAAAATATTGAAAACTCCCATTCTGTCTGTAGAAGCAAGACCATGAACAGATTGTGGCACAGACCATGAATGCTAATTTCAAGCAGAATAATTTATTCTGCCAAGAAAACACCATGATAAACATTATTCAGAAATGACTTGAAGGTACATGGTAACAACAACATGCATTTCCTTTGGAGACTGGGGAATCTTTGCATATGGATCTACCCGTCAGCCACCTTGTTGCCACCTTGTATGTTAGGGGTGATGGCACTTTTCCAGCAGCTAGTTCCTCACAACCATTAAGTACCACACCTTTGGCTTTTCATAATGAACTGCTGCTTCCTTTAAGATCAGTGGTTATCAACCTTTTTTTGTCCGAGGACCACTTTGACCAGGGACCACTCTCTAACATTAGTCCCAAAAGGGTTACAAATCAGTTTTTGGTCAAGTTTAGATTTAGTTTAGTTATTTGGGGCACTGATTCAGAAAATTGCATTGGATTGACCATACCATCTCTAGTTTCTGATACAGAACATATAATAATAATAATAATAATAATAATAATAATAATAATAATAAAACTTTATTTGTACCCCGCTACAATCTCCCCAAGGGACTCGGTGCGGCTTACATGAGGCCAAGCCCACAGTACATCAATAAATGAAGGTAATAACAAATAATCAATACAAAACAGTTATAACTCAAAAACAAAAAAAATACACAATAAACAATAACAATAACAACAACATCAACATACAAGCATTTAAAAAACCTATGGCCGGGCCAAATGTAATAATTTAAATTTAAAATAATGCGGGGCATGAACTAGGTAGGCAGGCCCATAGCCAGGATTTTGTTTCAGGGGGAGCTGAGTTTGATTCGGGGGGGGGGGGGGTCTGAGTCTGAGTGAAAGAGGGTCTAGCCTAGCAAACCTTTTGTATCATTACCCCAATACCCCCATGCATGTGGGATATATTGAGCATGGTGATCAGATCATGATATGAATAAACGTAACAGTTTAAATAATGTACCAGTAAGGCCTTCTCGCGGACCACCATGAGAATTTCGGGGGGGGGGCTGAAGCCCCCAAGCCTCCACCCCGGCTACATGCCTGTAGGTTGGGTAAACTAGGATAGGGTTTTCAAGGAAAAATTAGGGTGCACAGACAATTCTAAATCAATATTAAAGTACATTTGAGGACATATTGCTAAGAGTTTTCCTTATTCTGGGAAGGCACACTGGAACAACCACGTTTTCAGGCTCCTCCTAAAGACTGCCAGCATTGGGGTATGTCTGATGTCCATGGGGAGTGAATTCCAGAGTCGAGGGGCCACCACCGAGAAGGCCCTCTCCCTCGTCCCCACCAATCGCGCCTGCGGGGGAAGTGGGAGCGTGAGCAGGGTCTCTCCAGATGATCAAAGAGATCGTGTGGGTTCGTACACAGAAATGCGGTTGGCATCTGCTTGGCCACAAAACCATATTTAATAACCCTCGGCACTATAAGGTTTTGTGAGACCAGTCGCTTTGTTGCAACGGTTGTGGACCATATTTCAGTTCTTGCAGACCACAAGTTAGGAACCACTGCTTGAAGATGCTGAAAGCATGTTAGACTTCTTTTGGATCCCCTGAACTTCTCTAAGAAAGGTAGTTTTGTCTGTCTGTGTAACCATGATGGAACACGGCTTAAAAATTTCCGTGCTTTTTTCAAAGTTACACTTTCCTCCTGAGCAAACACGGAGGACTTTTATTTTTCTTTGCCTCACCTTGCCATTTTACTATAACCTGTTACTAATTAACTAGGCAGTGAGTAGTCTAACAAGTACTTAACTGATATTTGAACTACTTATCATGTCAAGAAATCTGAATGGAGGTTGAGAAAATAACTAAATCAGGGTGGTATCTGTTAGTAGACAGATTCCCTTGTAAATTCTTCTAGTATTGCTCCTGGATTCTACAGCCAAAGCCTGAAATGGGGCAACAACAAACTATACCTTCCTGGAGCTGCTGTTGCAATGTGGGAGGGAGCATACTCATTTTTGACTGCACGAAGAGACTGAGCTTCTTGAAAAGCATGAATATCCCTTTGTCTCACAAACACAAGAACATTTTTTCAGACATCAACAAAATGGTGTGCTGGAAGTAGCTTTTTTGCTCATTTTTTGCTTTCATCATTATACACTCGAGGCACCACCTTTTTACAGAAAAAGCTTACTTAGCAAAGTATTCATTAAATGCTTAATTTGGCTATGGGATAGAATGATCCCAGCACTACAAAAACTGTCATTCAGTCGGGTCCATGTAACAACAACAAAACTTTATTTATTTATTTATTTAGAGTGGTTTCCAAGTAACATAATCAATACATACAAAGACAACAGCATAAACATAAAATTAACAAGACAATATAAGCATAATAAAATCACAATAGCACATATATTTAAAATAATCCTGCCTGTTCAAGGCAGTTTAAAAGGCCAGGCCAGACTAGTGCGATTTTAGAGGGCCCGGGTGTTGGGGTTCAGCCTGAGTTTGAACTTGAACCTGATTCTCTGTTTGTTCCTCCTGATGCTAATGAAAGTATATTTACTGATGCTAGTGGAAATGTACCTTTTGATGCCAATGCTCCTGAAAGTAGTGAGGAAGAAACTGCTGTAGGTTTGGAAAATGCCAATGCTCCTGAAATTAGTGAGGAAGGAACTTCTGTAGATTTGGAAAATGAAAGTACCGGTGTTCATGAGAATGTATCAGAGGGAGACCTTGAACTTTCCCTCCCTTCTGCACCTGTTAACTGTAATGACAACAGAAGGGGCCAAATTTGGGAAGACAGAAGTAAATCACTCAGTTTGCGTCGTTCCTCCCGAATTCAAGAATTAAAAACATTGGCTTCAAAACAGAAGGGCGGTTCACGGAATCAATTCTTGAGTTTTAATTGCAATACGCCGGGCTAATTGTCTCAGTTCAGGCATTGTTTCAGAATTGATGAAGACCTTGTCAGTTCTCCCGGTTCCCTGGCCATAGTTTGGGAAGATTTCTAGGATATCAAGTACGGTTAGTGGATTGCTAACAGATTCCAGTATTTTCCTAGTGAGGCTTTTGGTTTTGCTGTGTCCATTTAAATTCATGTTTGCTGATTTTGCTGTGGCTTTTGACTTGCATTTTCCCTTTATTTTGTAACCATTTTTCTTCAGTAAAAAAGGATTGTTTTTCACAGCCAAGTGTGGTGGATAGTTATCTTAGGGCCTCGTTCCCTGCTCTGGATTGCAACACTGGGAAATTAGGTAGTGTCTATGGCTATACATTTTCAGGGCCTAATAGAAGAAAAAGATATGGCCAATTTCAACAGTATCAGACAGAGCTAGAACTAGTTGTTCTCAAAGGTTTATTTAAACCACCAGGTCTTCAGGCTCTTAGGAAAGGAGGGGAGGGATGGGGCCTGTCTTATTTCTCCTGGAAGGACGTTCTAGAGGCGGGGGACCACCACCGAGAAGGCCCTCTCATGCTTGTGATGGTGGTGGGAGCAAAAGGAGAGCCTCCCCAGAAGATCTTAAAGTCCTGTGTAAGGAACCCCACTGGAAGCAGGATTTGCAGTGTTGGATGCAATGACATCTTCATTGAGAGATGGCTGTCAGGCATCATTTAAATTTGTTGTGATGGTTCTTGGAGTCATTTCTGACTTATGGTAATCCTATGGTGTGAAAGTGAGAAAATTCCATTTAAAAATAAAACAAAACAATTCTTTTAACTAGAGAAAACACCCCATTAGGAATCTCTAGGTCCTCCAGCATGATTCTGTGATCAATCTGACCATAGAATTGTACTGGTGGACTTAAGAATTAATAGAGAGATGTTCTTTGCATGAATCTCTAAGACTTCCAATATGGTTATAGTCAATTTTCTGCAGACATTGACCACAGAGTTGTGCTGTAGGGTTTAGGATTGCTACAGATGATTGCATATGATTGTAAAGGCACTGAATGTTTGCCTGTGTATGTAAATACTTTAATCTGCTCTGAGTATCCTAGGGGAGAAGGGCAGAATATAAATAAAGTGTATTATTATTATTATTATTATTATTATTATCATTATTATCATTATCAACAAAATCAAATCTGCAAAAAGCCAAATTTGCAAATGTGGAGTGACTATTGCATTATATTTATGATCACAGCTTTCTCTTTTTTCTATTACAGTTACTAGGAGCATTTGTTCTAGCTGTTGGCATTTATGCTGAAGTTGAAAGACAGAAGTACAAAACCCTTGAAAGTGCCTTTTTAGCCCCAGCAATTATTTTAATACTGCTGGGCATTGTAATGTTCCTTGTGTCCTTTGTGGGCGTGCTGGCATCTTTAAGAGACAACTTATCCCTTCTTCAGGCTGTAAGTACTTTTATTTAAGTAGACTTGTATAATTACTTGTAACTTGATGCTTATAACACTTTGTTCCTTATTCTGCAAACAGTTCAGACACACCTCAGCCAGTAACTTCCTTCTTTGATAAATAACAGAGAGAAACTATAGGTTATTATTTAACCAGTGTGAAGGAGTGGTCAGATCACAACGTCTAGTAATGTCATCTTTGTTAGGTTAGAGCAGTTTGCACGTCTCCTACCATACTTGTCAGGAATGCTCAGGTGCAAATATTAAAAACCTGTTGGTGAAATAAAATATTTGTTGTTGTTGATTCGTTCAGTCGTTTCCGACTCTTCCTGACCTCATGGACTAGTAAAATATTTACTTAAGTAAAATTGATAAGAAATAAAGCATTCCAAATGTTATTTCATAAGTTTGGGAGTGATCCTGGACACTGCTGAGCCTGGAACCCTAGGTCTCGGCGGTGGCCGGGAGAGCTTTTGCGCAATTAAAACTTGTGCACCAGTTGCGGCCGTACCTTGGGAAGTCTGATCTGGCCACAGTGGTCCACGCTCTTGTCACATCCCGAATAGACTACTGCAACGCGCTCTACGTGGGGTTGCCCTTGAAGACTGTTCGGAAACTTCAATTAGTCCAACGAGCGGCAGCCAGATTGCTCACCGGAGCGACATTCAGGGAGCATACCACCCCCCTGTTATGTCAGCTCCACTGGCTGCCGATTCAGTTCCGAGCACAATTCAAGGTGCTGGTTTTGACCTACAAAACCCTGTACGGTTCCGGTCCAGTGTATCTGTCCGAACGTATCTCCCTCTACGTCCCACCCCGAAATCTAAGATCATCTGGGGAGGCCCTGCTCTCGACCCCACCACTCTCACAAGTGAGGCTGGTGGGGACGAGGAGCAGGGCTTTCTCAATGGTAGCCCCTCACCTGTGGAACTCGCTCCCGGGGGAAATCAGGGCATCATCATCCCTCCTCTCCTTCAGGAGGAGGGTGAAGACGTGGTTATGGGACCAGGCCTTTGGACAACCAGGCAATTAAATAAGACAATCAGGTGAATAAGAACAACAGGATTGAGGAAGTGGAACGGAAAACTAGAACTATGAGTTAGCGATCGCTGACCGTGTAAGAGAGGAATTGGGTTTGTATTGGTTTTTATTGCTTTTACTGATTTTATTGATATAATGCATGAACTAGTGTGATGTAATTGTGTAACTGTGTAATTTTGTGTCTTGATTGTTCTGTACTGCAGGCATCGAATTGTGCCTTGCTTCTGTAAGCCACCCTGAGTCCCCTTCGGGGTGAGAAGGGCAGGGTAAAAGAACCCCAAATAAATAAATAAATAAATAAAAATTATGAAGCACCGGGATTGTGGCACAGCTGACTGAGTGTCAGCTGCATTAAGATCACTCTGACCAAAAGGTCATGAGTTTGAAGCCAGCCCAGGTTGGAGTGGGTTTCCAACCATTGTGTAGCCTGTTGTCGACCTTTGCAACCCAAAAGACAGTTGCATCTGTCAAGTAGGAAAATTAGGTACCACCTTAAAGTGTGGGGTGGTTAAATTAACTGATTTATGAGGCCATAAAGAAGACTCCAGCAAAGCATTCCAGCGGGGAAGCATGCGGGGAATGCGGAAGTGCTTCATCAGCATCGCAGGTGGACGCTGAAAGCGATAGCTCCCCTGGCGGCCAGAAAAAGTTAAATAGCCTCTGTGTATGTCTGCATATGTTTAATGTCAAAAATTGGCATTGAATGTTTGCCGTGTATGTGTACACTGTAATCCGCCCTGAGTCCCCTGCGGGGTGAGAAGGGCGGAATATAAAACCTGTAAATATATATATATATATATATATATATATATATATATATATTATAACATAGTGGCATCTTCACTGTAGAATAGTAAAGTTTGAAACCACATTAATTGCCATGCCCCAATACTATGGAATCTTGTGATGTGTAGTTTGTTGAAGCACCAGCATCTTTTGTCATAGAAGGCTAAAGACTTAAAAAATGATAACTCCCATGAGGTGAAGTGGCTGTCTAAGTACTGGATATTAAAATAAAGATTCAATGTGCACAGCAGTTATGATAGTCATTCAAGTTATCTAGAACGTACCTCCCTATTTATGTATGTCTAGAAATTTCAGTGCAAAAATCAATTCTATCAACCTGGGCTGACTTATCCATGAAGAAGTGTGAGCACTGTATCTTAAGTCTTATCAAAAAAGAGTTCTCCTTCTCTGAGAAAAGGCAAGAGTTTAGACTAGTTTGGGATATTCCAAAAGCTCTGACGCTCTCTTTGTTGTGGACCTCATATCTAAATCCATAATTTTCACCCAAAACATTTCCTTGACTTATAGATGAACATAGTAATCCATGAGCACAACACATTTTGGATTTTGCATACTTATGTACTATTTTTGAAATTGTTTTTCAGTTCATGTACATCTTGGGAATTTGTTTGCTCATTGAATTGACGGGAGGAGTTATGGCCTTAATTTTCAGACACCAGGTAAGAAAGCCAAGATTTAAAAGTATGCCTAACTTAAAAGCTGCCTTCCTCCCTCTATTTAGTATGGAAAAATGGGTCCAGTGTTTTGTTGTCTCAAAATCATTAACAAGTACCGTATATTCTGGTATATAAGACAACCCCCAATTTTCCAGTTAAAATATACAGTTTGGGATATACTCGCCGCATAAGACTACCCCTCTTCCAATGAACACCAAATAAAATTTAAAAACATCAGATTTGATTTCAATATGGTAATTTTCCTATTACTGTACCTCCTTCTCTGCCTCTCAGATCTCGCACCTGCGCACCTGCACGACTTCACTGCAGTCTTCAGGAGCGAGATCTGGGAGGCAGAGAAGGAGGTGTGGTAATAGGATACAAGAGCGGGCCAGACAGGTAAAAGAGGTGTGTTTTTCTGGGCCCAGAGCCACTCTATTTCTTTTTTCCATACCCCGGGCATGCAGGAGCCCTGCAGCTTGCTCCGCCCTTCACTTACACCTTCCCGGTGAGGGAATGCAGTCAGTCCTAAATCAGTGGTAAAGTGCATTTTGAGGACATAATGCTGAGATTTTTCCATATTCTGGGAAGGCACACTGGAACAACCACGTTTTCAGGCTACTCCTAAAGACTGCCAGAGTTGGGGCATGTCTGATGTCCTTGGAAAGTGAGTTCCAGAGTCGGGGGGCCACCTTCATAGACTCCTTCTACACTGCCATATAATCCAGATTATCAAAGCAGATAATACATATTATTATTATTATTATTATTATTATTATTATTATTATCTTTATTTGTACCCCGCTAGCATCTCCCGAAGGACTCGATGCGGCTTACACGGGCCGAAGCCTCAAAACACAATACAATAAAAAACATAACACAACAATAAACAAAGCAAATCAAAACAATTAAGCAAAATAACAACAATTACAATACATCAATACATCAAGACACTATTAAAACTTGTTCGGCCGGCGCAATGGGGTACAGGGTTAAAAGTGCTGAGATGTCAGGAGGAACGTAGGATTAAAAGTGCGGTGTGCAGCAACATTGGTTGTGCTAAAGTGCTTCTAGGACTTGGGATGGGGATTCCTAATCTGCGAAGGCACATCGGAACAGCCAAGTTTTTAGGTTCCTTCTGAAAACTGCTAGAGTAGGGGCCTGACGAAGCTCTTTTGGAAGGGCATTCCAAAGTCGGGGGGCTGCCACAGAGAAAGCCCTGTCCCGTGTCCCCACCAAGCGCGCTTGCGACGTAGGTGGGATCACGAGCAGGGCCTCCCCAGATGACCGGAGCGAGCGTGTGGGTTCGTAGATGGAGATGCGGTCACGCAGGTAGGGTGGTCCCAAACCGTTCAGGGCTTTGTTGGTGAGCACCTGCACCTCGAATTGGGCTCGGAAAATAAATGGCAGCCAGTGGAGCTCCTTAAACAGAGGGGTAGACCTCTCTTGATAATGGGCTCCAGTTAGCATCCTAGCTGCTGCCCGCTGGACCAATTGAAGTTTCCGAGCCGTCTTCAAGGGCAGCCCCACGTAGAGCGCATTGCAGTAATCCATTCTAGAGGTGACCAAGGCGTGGACCACCCCGGCCAGATCACACCTGGATCACATATTATCTGCTTTGAACTAGGTTTTATGCCTACAGTGCCGTATAATCCAGTTCAAAGCAGATAATCTGGATTTTTATGGCAGTGTAGAAGAGGCCTTAGTGACCCAGAAGCCCCAGTGGTGCAATGGGTGAAACCCTTGTGCTGGCAGGACTGGAGTGAAGACCAAAAGATTGGAGGTTCGAATCCGGGAAGAGTGCAGATGAGCTCCCTCTGTCAGCTCCAGCTCATGCAGGGACATGAGAGAAGCTTCCCACAAGGATGGCAAAACAGCAAAACATCCAGGTGTCACCTGGGAAACATTCTTGCAGACAGCAAATTCTCTCATACTAGAAGCGACTTGCAGTTTCTCAAGTTGCTCCTGACACGAGAAAAAAAAATGTACCTCCGTGAGAATAAGCGGATTACAGACAATTTCTATAAAAATTGATAGATTTTAAAAATAAAGAGACACTTGTATGCATACTGAATTTCAGGATTATAAATTTCAAAGTCTTTTTACTATGGCAGGCATGAAATATGAACATATTTGTTACTATAGATGACACTTTGTTTTTCTATCATATTCTTGATCTTTTTCTCTTTTTTTTCCTTCTTAGACAATTGACTTTTTAAATGACAACATCCGAAGAGGAATTGTAAATTATTATGATGACCTAGACTTCAAGAACATAATGGATTTTGTTCAAGAGGAGGTTTGTTTTAGGTTGCCAATTGCTTCATAGGATGTTTAATTGATTCATTGGTTTTCATTGAACTGGTTATGGAGTTGCTTGTGGCTTATTTAATGAAAGGTTGTTCAGTAATTGCTATATAAAGCAAGGGATATATAGCTAAGGTGGATCAAAATTCTGTCTGTGGGGGCCTCACACATGACTAGAAGTGTTAAAAGAACAAGAACCCAGAAGTGGCTGGAATATTGTTTCTTGCTTTGAAAAATTCCAGCAGAAGTCCAAAAGAATCAAGGCCCGGAAAAAAAGTGCTGAGGGCTTGTACTTTGCTCACTATGACAAATGGCCAAAATGCCAACATATTATAAGCATGAGTAATAACTCCCAAAAATGTAGGGGATGGGGTGGAAATCATAGTTTCTCGTAGTGATAATTTGGGGCAGAGTTCACAAAAAAGCTTTCTTGTGGGCAAGATCAAATGAAGTGAATGGGAGATCTGTGAAAAGTTCATAGAACTGAAACTTGACCTAACGTACTTCCCAGCAGATTGTTTCTCTTATTATTCTTTTTAATTGCAATATTCCTTCTTGAATTAAAAAAACCCAGAGGTAAATGTTTTAGACTTTTGTATGTTCACAACTTTTTAGTGTGCCTCTGCTTACAAATTAATTGTCTGATTGAAAAGCATGGCTCCTTCCAGTGAAATAATAATAATAATAATAATAATAATAATAATCTTTGTTTAATACCCTGCCACCATCTCCCCAATGGGGACTCGGGGCGGCTTACATGAGGTCAAGCCCAACAGCATATTACAATAAAATAAAACCAAAACACAATAACAACACAGTAAAATACATACAACATATGAGTGCAAAAAACAATAAAGCAAAATCATCTATATAAATAAAAATGTAATGTTAGTTCGTGCTACCTTCAGAACTCAAAAACCACTGGGGAAATTGACACCAAATTTGGACACAAGACACCTAATAGTCCAATTTATGTCCTCCACTCAAAAAAATTGATTTTGTCATTTGGGAATTGTTGTTGCTGGGATTTATAGTTTACCTACAATCAAAGAACATTCTGAACTCCACCAATGATGGAATTCAACCAAACATGGCATACAGGACTTCCATGACCAACAGAACATACTGGAAGAGTTCAGTGGGCATTGACCTTGAGTTTGGGAGTTGTAGTTCACCTACATCCAGAGAGCACTGTGGACTCAAACAATTATGGATCTGGACCAAACTTGACACAAATATTCCATATGCCTAAATATGAACACAGATGGAGTTTGGAGGAAATAGACCTTGACATTTGGGGTTTGTAGTTACTGGGATTTATAGTTCACTACAATTAAAGAGCATTCTGAAACCCACAAATGACAGAATTGGGGCAAACTTCCCACACAGAACCCCCATGACCAACAGAAAATACTTAAGGCCATCCAGTTTCAACTCTCTTCACCAGGGCAAGAAAATGTAATCAGAGCCCTCCTGACAATGAGCCATCCAGTCATAAATATAGATAGATAGGTATGATTCTCTCTCTCTCACACACAGATATAGTATCATAGATTTGAAAGAGAAGGACTATGATATGTTGCGTATCCCAGAGTAGGCAAACCAGACACTCTCCACATCAACACTGACAAAGAAACAACAAGAAATACTGTTTACTCAGAAGCATAAAGAAATTACATATATCAGAAACCAACACTTTCTCATTACTTTATTTTCCAGATCACCAGACTGGGCCACAGCAACGCATGGCAGGGAACAGCTAGTACAAAATAAAACAAAATAAAATAACAATGCATGTGCAAGATAAAAACTAAGATACTAAAAATACTAAAATCAGGATGTGACAGGGATGGAGCAGATTGTTTGTGAGGGAGAAACTCATAAAAGATCGGGGTCATAAATATAGACCTTCATACAGGTGGGGAAATATACTCTGGGGACAAATAATTTCCTGGTATAAAGCTCTTGTGTAGTATGTGGTATATGCTCCAATTTTCAGTAGTGTAGATTCACTCCAAGTCTTCCACATACAAAAAAGTTCTTGTATATTTTTGATTTATTCCCGCACAAGTAGATGTTTAGTTAATGTACTAAAGATCAAATGCCCAGAGTTTTGTGTTTTGAATATTAGTCCTTTTTTCTGACAGTTTAATTAGATTAGTTATCTGTTATTAGTTTACTCTGTCTGAAAGTGTTTGTGATACAATCTATAGGACTCCAAAGTAAGTTGTAAAAGCTGAATATATTAAATGGTATCAGATAGAAACTGTTGGTCAGAAATAATGTAAATAAGATTTCTTTCAAAAATTGTTGTGAATCACTACTTAAAATCTCATGTTTTGAGGCTAGCCTTCTTGAGAAATGTGGCGGTTGGCATATCTCACTTTTTTGGTTTTGGTTTATTTTGCCAAATGCATTACTTTAATTAGAAGTCTGTATACAGATTTTGGGAGTGCTTAACTATTTGTTTACCCAATAAATAACTATAATAATACTAACTTTATTCTTGTATCCTGCCTCCATCTCCTTGAAGGGACTTGGGGTGGCTTACACATGGCACAAAGTGCCTAAAAAACCATAAAATAAAACATCATATAAAACACAATGGAATAAAACCTATAGACATATAAAACAACAACTTAGGACTCAATAAAAATAGACACACAGCATATATAGACAGACATAGAGGCAATTTAATATTCCAGCTTTTCTTGACGGTATTTTGGCCACCAGGGGAGCTGTTCCTTCACCGACCATTTGTGACACTGATGAGTACTTCTTCATTCTTTGCATGCTTGCTGGAGATTTTTATGGCCTCGTAAATTAGTTAAATTTGCCTCCCTGCATAAGCAGTACCTAAATTTCCTATTTCACAGATGCAACTGTCTTTCGGGCTGCAAAGGTCGACAGCAAGTTACAGAAATTGGTCGGACGCTCACTCCGACCCAGGCTGGCTTTGAACTCATGACCTTTCAGTCAGTAGTGATCTTAATGCAGCTGACTCCCAGCCATCTGTCCTCGTGGACAACAAGTTAAACATGAGCCAACAATTTGATGTGGCGGCAAAAAAAGCCAATGGGATTTTGGCCTGCATCAATAGGAGCCTAGTGTCTAGATCTAGGGAAGTAATGCTACCCCTCTATTCTGCTTTGGTTAGACCACATCTGGAATATTGTGTCCAATTCTGGGCACCACAATTCAAGAGAGATATTGACAAGCTGGAATGTGTCCAGAGGAGGGCGACTAAAATGATCAAGGGTCTGGAGAACAAGCCCTATGAAGAGCGGCTTAGGGAACTGGGCATGTTTAGCCTGAAGAAGAGAAGGCTGAGAGGAGATATGATAGCCATGTATAAATATGTGAGAGGAAGCCACAGGGAGGAGGGAGCAAGCTTGTTTTTTGCTTCCTTGGAGACTAGGACGCGGAACAATGGCTTCAAACTACAAGAGAGGAGATTCCATCTGAACATTAGGAAGAATTTCCTGACTGTGAGGGCCGTTCAGCAGTGGAACTCTCTACCTCGGAGTGTTGTGGAGGCTCCTTCTTTGGAAGCTTTTAAGCAGAGGCTGGATGGCCATCTGTCAGGGGTGATTTGAATGCAATATTCCTGCTTCTTGGCAGAATGGGGTTGGACTGGATGGCCCATGAGGTCTCTTCCAACTCTTTGATTCTATGATTCTATCTGTGCCACAGTCCTGGTGATTAGCATTGAATGGCCTTGCAGCTTCAAATCCTGGCTGCTTCCTGCTTGGGCAATCCTTTCTTGAGAAGTATCACCTGGCCCTGGTTCTTTCTCCCACTCTGGGCATTCCAGAGATATATAAACCCCACTTGCCTAGTTTCCAACAAACCTCTGAGGATGCCTTCCATAGATGTGGGTGAAACATCAGGAGAGAATGCTTCTGGAACATGGCCATACAGCCCGGAAAACTCAATGATGGGTTTTGTATTTTGGCTGTTTCAGAGTTAAATATGTAATGTATGAATTTAAAAATAGTATTACGTATCTTTGCATGTATTTTAAAGATGAGAAATTCCATCATGAGGCCACTATGGCAGTTATGAGGGATTTACAAAAAGCTTTTAATTAATTCTATTTACATTTGATAATAATGTTAAGAATGTTGCATAATTTCTTTCTTCTTCTTCTTAAAGTTTAAATGTTGTGGTGGAGAGGATTTTAAAGACTGGTCAATGAATCAGTACCATGACTGTTCTGCCCCAGGACCAATGGCTTGTGGAGTTCCTTACTCTTGCTGTATCACGAATAAGGTAAAAGTAATTATTATTTGATATGAATTTAGCAGTTAACTGTTCCTCTCATGTCAATAAATACCAGCTTCCCAATGGAAAGATGAATGTTTACCAAGTCAAAGGCACAGTCAGTAATACACCACCTCGTTCGTATGAATCCTTTTCTGGACCATTTGAACTCTGGGAAACAATCCAATGGGAACTTTTCTTTTTCCAGCATAGGTGTACTTTCTAACGTATCTGAATAGATTTCTTTCCCCATAACTTTGTTATATTTCTTAGCTTTAAAATCAAACTGGTAAATATTTTTCAAGGATTCATATAGAAAATAAAAACTTCCTAGTGCCGTAAAGTGTTCCTGTGACTTGAAATTCTCATCCAGGTAAACCCGGGCTCTGCTGTAGTCTTTCATTGCATCACTTAATGACAATTCTTTAACAAATTTGTCCACGTGAGACATTGATGCTTCATAGTTTTTCCCACCAAACTCTTGACAGTGTAATGCCATGAAATGTGGCTTGTGCGCATGAACAATCTGGGGGGAAACCAGCAGCATCTACCACCAAAATAAGACAAATACTTTTCTCCCTGCTTCCCAATGAGAAAGGAGCTTAGCAAATGAAATCAGTACCATCAGCAGCAATTTCTGTGTGGAACTAGGATTCATTGTGCACATTTGTGCACACATACTTTAACTAGTTTTAAAGTTACATCTTTTGACTGGTGGACTTCAGAATTTGTAGTCTAAAAAACTCAGCTCTGGCCATGGAGACCAATTTTGATTTTTGGAGGGTTTTTGTTTTTTTAAAAAATTCTTTTTGGGGATTTTTAAAGCAATTCTGTGGATTTGCATTATGACTCTATCTTGGACTCCTTCCACACAGCTGAATAAAATCCCACATTTTCTGCTTAGAACTGAATCAGAGTAAATAAATCTTCTTTGTTTGACATATATGGCTGTGTGGACTCAGATAACCCAGTGTAAAACAGATATTGTGGGATTTTTTGCCTTAATAATCTGGGGGCCCTTTCACCCAGGCCTACATAATAATAATAATAATAATAATAATAATAATAATAATATAATAATAATAATAGTGATGATGATGATGCTTTATTTGTACCCCGCTACCGTCTCCCCAAGGGACTCGGTGCGGCTTACATGAGGCCGAGCCCAAACACAACAGTACAAGCAATAATAACAACAATACAAGCAATTAAAACACATAGACAATAAGATAAACAACATTATCAATAAAACAACACATAATTAAAAACAGTGGGAAGGCCAAATGTTAAGTTAAAATTGGAAATAATGCTAGGACATGAACGGAAGGTGATACTGGTGTTTGTGATATTCTGTATCCTAGAATATCAAGGCAGAAAATCCCACATTATCTGAGTGTGGACTTCAATAACCCAGTTCAAAGCAGAAATTGTGAGATTTTCTGCCTTGATATTCTGGGATATAAGGCTGTGTGGAAGACCCAACATAAAGAGAGGGTGATAATGGTAATAAAATATTGTTATTTCTCTGGTATTACCTGTGATAAAATTGTCCAGGTAAGTATGTTTACACATTAAAAATGTAAAAGTACTCAAAGTTCTTCTTATATTAAAGTACAGTCTTTGAAATTTTGCAGAACTGTCTCTGTATGCTAATTTGTCTTGAAAGTGAAGTACCAACTGTCTCTAGAACCGAATCAGAGTGAATAAATCTTCTTTGTTTGACATATATTTCCCAAATCAGCTTGGCTTTTGCATTGGAAAAGTACAGATGTGAGCAGCAATTAGTCATTTGCTCTTGCAGTCATGGAAACATGCTGTTAATATATGAGGTCAATGCTTTTCTGTTTGGCCGAATGTCACACGATGCGTAAAATACAAATACAAAACTTCAGTGTAAATATATAAGGATGGTATAATCCATTTCTTTTTCCAGTCAAGCCAGGGCAGCTCAAAGGTTGGGTTGCTCCAAGAAAGTTTGCCAAATCAAATGGGTTTACTTTGTTACATTGATGCTGAGTGCTTATTTATATTTCTGGAAGTCCTGAGCAGAGTTTTCTTCTCTTACGATATTTGTGACCTAAGTCAAGCCTCACCACCACAGTGACCTTAGAAGTAGTCGAAAGACCATTCCTAGTTTTGTAAAAACAATTTGGGGAGACAAAGTGGAGTGTGGTGTGTGCGTGCGTGCTTCTTGTTTAAACAGAAAACTACAGCTCTTGGAGGCTTTGAAGAGTGGCATGTTCCTATTTCGGCTAATTTCTCTCCCTAGAAGTATGTATGCGGCGGCAGGTGTATGTGACAGCTTTCTGATTGGCTGCCACTTTCACAGGCCACTGTGACCAACACGGGTGACACACCTGGACCAAACTTGGCACACATAACCCCCATCACCCCCTTTACGTCCGGGTGAGGATTGGGGAAGGTGGACCACGGATTATGGGATTTGTAGTACTTTCAAACGGTTTGGTTCCCACGGATCACTGTGGCCCCCAACAAACACCGATAGACCAAACTTGGCACACAGAGCCTCAATGACCCACTCTACATCCTACTGCAGTTTGGAGGAGGGCAGACCATCGATGAGACCGCTGCGACCCTCAACAATGACTGAACAAGACCAAACTTGGCACTCATAACCCCAATTCAGGGCACCTTGTTCTTCTAACTTATTAAAATTCCCCCTTGAGTTTTGTATCCATTCCTTCCAGGAAAGAGTAGTTTCCCCCTCCACTATTTTTTTTTATCTTTAAGTTTAATTCTCAGGTCTTCTGGAAAAATTTCCAGTAAAACTATTGGGGTTAGGGGGGGAAATTCCTGGAAATATCTTATTTTTTAACTTAACCCATGTCTCCATAGCATCTTTAGTCAGGGTCAACAGTTCTTTACATGGTAGTCTTCTCTCTCTCGTAGTCCTAGAACTTCAACTGCAGGTAAAGGTTTCTTTAGAGCAGGGGTCCTCAAACTTTTTAAACAGAGGGCCAGGTCACAGTCCCTCAAACTGTTGGAGGGCCGGATTATAATCTGAAAAAATCATGAATGAATGTCTTTGCACACTGCACATATCTTATTTGTAGTGCAAAAAACCACTTTAAAACAATACAATAATTAAAATGAAGATTTTTTTTAACAAATATAAACTTATTAGTATTTCAATGGGAGGTGTGGGCCTGCTTTTGGCTGATGAGATAGGATTGTTGTTGTTGTTGTGTGCTTTCGAGTCCTTTCAAATTTAGGTTGACCTTGAGAAAGGGCCGGGTAAATGACCTTGGAGGGCCGTATCCGGCCTCCGGGCCTTAGTTTGAGGATCCCTCAGGAAAAGTTCTCTTATGTAACATCAACTGCTGAAGGAAGTCCACGTGTAATACCATACTACGTCTTAGCAAGTAGGAAACTCCCTTGGCCTGAAGGCATTAATCTGTCTAGCATGTTATTTTCTGCCATGAGTGACAGCAGCCCCCTGACCCAACTTTCCGGTCTGGAGACTCAGCCTGGATTACTGCCTCTGTGCCATTTAGTGATAAAGTTAAACACAGCTTTGGAGTACTGAAACTTGTTTCTAAAGCCTCACCCAGAGGTGGGGCACAGACACAACAGGCACTTTTCCTTACTGAGAGCTGCTATCTCCAGATTGGCACCACTCCAAGCCTGTTGCTATGTGTCAGGCTCTGCAATGGAGTTGCCTCTCCCAGTTCTCTCTCTGCATCCCTTCTGCAGACATAAGACCAGATGAGGTAAGCTCTCCTGGCAACGGAGACAAAATTTGCTACCCTTAAATTGCATCTTGGATTTAATACCCAAGGGAAGCCTTCAGCCAGCCTTAGCCTATAAACAAAAGTGATTAGAAATGCCCTATGATATAATCGATTCAAACTATTTTATTGTAAATCAATTGATACTTTTGCCAAAGCTGACGGCACTTCAAAAAAACAAACAAACAAAAAGAATAGAACTACTGATGATCTAATTGCCAGATGGCCGTAATAAGAAAACATTAACTCTTGTCTGTATCTACGTTTATGCACAACATAGCTTCTGGTGATGTTTTCCTTTGGACAAAATCCCATCATCCTTCTTATTGACCCTAGACTTCTGGAGCATCCCAGAATCCATGCTACAAATAGTCTATTTATTGGGTTGTTGTAGGTTTTTCCGGGCTATATGGCCATGTTCTGGAGGCAATTTTTCTCCTGACGTTTCGCCTGCATCTATGGCAAGCATCCTCATTACCTCTGAGGATGCTTGCCATAGATGCAGGCGAAACGTCAGGAGAAAAATTGCCTCCAGAACATGGCCATATAGCCCGGAAAAACCTACAACAACCCATGGATTCCGGCCATGAAAGCCTTCGACAATACAGTCTATTTATTATTATTATTATTATTATTATTATTATTATTATTATTATTTCAAACACAACAAGATGAGTCCACAGCAGACACTCTGCTGGCTGTTGTATTGGATCACACGTCGGACACTTCCCAAGTGTCTAGGACTGTGTGATGTATCACTGAATAATGTGTGCAGATCACAGTACAATGGCCTTCTGCAGCTGGCAGATGGTAATTTTGTAGTTTTTAAGGGCAGGCCAAGGTCTTTAGGCACTGCACCCAGTGTGCCGATCACCACTGGGACCACCTTGACTGCCTTGTGCCAGAGTCTTTGCAGTTTGATCTTTAAATCCTCATACTGTGTCAGCTTTTCCAGTTGTTTCTCTTCAATCCTACTGTCACTGGGATTGCAACATCAACAATCCATACTTTGTTTTTTAACATGATCATGAGGTCAGGAAAATTGTGTTCCAAAACTCTGTCTGTCTGAATCTGGAAGTCCCAGAGTAGCTTGACGTACTCATTTTCTGTAACTTTTTTCCGGCTTGTGATCCCACCAGTTCTTTGTCACAGGCAGATGGTATTTGTGGCACATTTTTCCGAATGAAGGAGAGAGTGTTTGAGGACCAAGACATCCATAGGGATACCAAAGTGCTTGTTTATAAAGCTATTGTCCTCCCAACCCTGCTATACGCCTACGAGACGTGGATAGTCTACAGATGTCACATGTAGCTCCTGGAACGATTCCATCAGTGCTGCCTCTGGAAAATCCTGCAAATCTCCTGGGAAGACAAGTGGACAAATGTCAGCGCGCTGGAAGAAGCAAAGACGAACCAGCATTGAAGCGATGGTCCCCCGCCATCAACTGGACTGGCTATGTTGTCCGGATGCCCGACCACCGTCTCCCAAAGCAGTTGCTCTACTCCGAACTCAAGATCGGAAAACGGAATGTTGGTGGGCAGGAAAAGAGATTTAAAGATGGGCTCAAAGCCAACCTTAAAAACTCTGGCATAGACACTGAGAACTGGGAAGCCCTGGCCCTTGAGTGCTCCAGTTGGCAGTCAGCTGTGACCAGCAGTGCTGCAGAATTTGAAGAGGCACGAATGGAGGGTGAAAGAGAGAAACGTGCCAAGAGGAAGGAGCGTCAAGCCAACCCTGACTGTGACCGCCTCCCACCTGGAAACCGATGCCCTCACTACGGGAGAAGATGCAGATCAAGAATAGGGCTCCACAGCCCCCTATGGACCCACCCCCAGGTTATCACTCTTGGAGGACCATCATCCTCGGACTACGAGAGAACGCCTAAATAATAAGAATTTGTGGCACAAGTTCCAAAATATTATTATTATTATTATTATTATTATTATTATTATTATTGGTGTTCTGTGTTTATTATTTATTTACTATTTCAAGATGTGTAAAAAGGAGGCAAATGAATACAGTATATTGCTAGATGGTTTTGTTCATATTGGTTTGAAAAAAAAAGTATCCATGTAGCATTGGATTTACAGTGTGTTCATTTTTTCCCACAGACAGCTGTTATCAACACCATGTGTGGATATAACACTATTGACAAAGAGGTAGGAGCATGTATCAATGTTTTTGTTATTTCACACTCCTTACCTTGCACTCTTGAAACTTGTATTTGGTCTGTCATGGTATGTTTCTGTCATGGGTTAGTGCAGGGGAAAGTCTTTTCGATTTAGTTTGTTGTTGCAGAGTTGTTTTTTGTTGTTGTTGTTTTTTTGCATCCATGCAATATCTGTATGCAAAGTACAGGACATAAATAACTTGAAAATCCATCTGGCCTCCTCCGGAGCAGATCCTAATGACACTCACTAGACCTGCTGTTTAGGATGGGATAATATAATATAATATTTTTTTGGTCGTGTCAGGAGTCGCTCCTGTTGTGAGAGAATTGGCCGTCTGCAAGGACGTTGCCCAGGGGACGCCCGGATGATTTTTGATGTTTTTATCATCCTTGTGGGAGGCTTCTCTCATGTCTCCGCATTAGGAGCTGGAGCTGATAGAGGGAGCTCATCCGCCTCTCCCCGGATTCGAACCTGCGACCTGTCGGTCTTCAGTCCTCCTGGCACAGGGCTTTAACCCACTGCACCACCGGGGGCTCCTAATATAATATAATAATAATAATAATAACTTTATTTTTATACCCCGCCAACCATCTCCCCTAGGGGACTCGGGGCGGCTTACAAGGGACACGCCCAAAATTGCAATTAAAACACACATGAAAAACACTTAACCAATTAAAACATCAGATAAAAACAACAGCACAATTGAAAGAAATATAAAAACAATACGGCTGAAAGAAACATAACTGAGGTATAGATTAAATGAGTGCAATACATCTTTTGGGCATCCTGTCAGATCCCCAAAATCTGGAGGAAAGCAAGAGTCATCGCCATCTTGAAGCCAGGCAAAGACCGTAATGACCCAAAAGGCTACAGACCAATCTCCCTGTTGTGCCACCTCTACAAAGTTCTGGAGAGACTTATTTTGCATAGAATTATGGAAAAAATAGACCCATGTCTGATCCCACAGCAAGCTGGCTTCAGGAAAGGCAAAGGCTGCACATCGCAAGTGCTGAACCTGACTCAGCACATAGAAGATGGCTTTGAAAGACAGCAAATCACAGGAGCTGTCTTCATAGTCCTGTCAGTGGCTTATGATACCATAAACCACTGCCTCCTCCTGAGAAAAATTTATAGTATCACAAAGGACTACCATCTCACCTGCCTCATAGGAAACCTGCTACAAAACAGGAGCTTTTTTGTTGAGTTCCAGGGCCAGAGAAGCAGATGGCGGAAACAGAAGAACGGCCTGCCTCAGGGAAGTGTGCTTGCCCCATCCATGTTCAACATCTACACAAATGACCAGCCACTGCCAGAAGGGACAGAGAGTTTCATCTATGCTGATGATCGTGCCATTACCACTCAAGCAGGGAGCTTTGAGATGGTTGAAAAGAAGCTCTCCAAAGCTCTAGGTGCTTTTACTGCCTGTTACAGGGAAAACCAGCTGATCCCTAATCCATCTAAAACACAGACATGTGCTTTTCACCTTAAGAACAGGAGCTTCACCTGAGAAGGAATCCCACTGGAGCATTGCAGCACACCCAAATACCTGGGAGTAACTCTGGACCATGCCCTGACCTACAAGAAACACTGCCTGAACATCAAGCAAAAAGTGGGTGCTAGAAACAATATCATACGAAAGCTGACTGGCACAACCTGGGGATCACAACGAGACACAGTGAAGACATCTGCCCTTGCGCTATGCTAATCTGCTGCTGAATATGCATGCCCAGTGTGGAACACATCTCACCACGCTAAAACAGTGGATGTGGCTCTTAATGAGACATGCCGCATTATCACGGGGTGTCTGCGCCCTACACCACTGGAGAAATTACACTGTCTAGCCAGGTTCGCACCACCTGACATCTGCCGGGAAGTAGCAGCCAATAGTGAAAGGACCAAGGCAGTGACATCTTCAGCTCATCCTTTGTTAGGATATCAACCAAACGACTTAATGTCAACGATTTAAATCAAGAAATAATTTTCTAAGATCTACAGAGACACTCGCTGGAACACCCCAGCAAGCGAGAGTCCAAAAGTGGCAGGCTCAAACCCAGAACCTCAATCAATGGCTGATATCAAACGAGAGACTCCCCCCTGGGCACACAGAAAACTGGGCGACTTGGAAGGCGCTGAACAGACTGCGCTCTGGCACCACGAGATGCAGAGCCAACCTTAAGAAATGGGGCTACAAAGTGGAATTCACAACATGCGAGTGTGGAGAAGAGCAAACTACAGGCCACCTGCTGCAATGCAACCTGAGCCCTGCTACATGCACCATAGAGGACCTTCTTGCAGCAACACCAGAGGCACTCCAAGTGGTCAGCTACTGGTCAAAGGACATTTAATCAACTACTAAGCTTGCACATTCTGCGTTTTGTCTGTTTGTTTGTTTGTTTTTGTTAAAAATATAATACAAATGTCTGGTTGCAGGTGACACAATAAATAAATATCTTTACAGGAGCGCAGGAAAGTGCAACAATACAGTAAACTGGACAGGAAATACTGTCATAACACATATTGAGGTAGAACGTATGCCAGGGATGGTTTTCTGTAAGCATATCTGCTTCTGAGTAAATCTCTAAAGATCAGACTAATGAGAGACAGGGTTCCTGGTGCTTTCTTTGCATCATAATTAAAATTAGAATCTCTTTGGGATATTGCCTTTACTAAAAAAACAAAAAACAAAAAACAGGAAACAAGAACTGCAAATTGCATCAGTTGTTCCTGAGAAACAGAAATGCCCTTCCTTCTCTACCATTCACTGCACTCCGGGAGAGCATTTTGTTTCATTTGGGAATTCTAGTAATAGTCTCAAATAGGAATGAATTACATATCTTCTCTCTCACTCATTTCTGATTTAAAAATGAGATCGGATGCTCCTAAATAAAGTAGAAAAGCGTCTTGAACTTAGAGCTCTCTTTAATGATAAAAGGGATTTTCCATCAAACAAGGCTTCATAGATCTCCCTGTGAGGTTGATGTTTGAGATGTAACAACCTATTTCATTGCATGTTTTGAATTCCCACCTGCATTCCCATCTTTCATTTCTATTAGTCTCAAGACTCCATTTTTTTCTTCCTGTGAAGAAATTCACATGCATTTTCCATATGTATTTTTTTCTAGTGCATCTCATTTTTAATGTAAATGTGTTAAAAACATATCCATTTTCCCTAATAGTAATATAACAATATATTTTATCTGTATTCTGCTCTAACTCCTTGAGGAGACTCAGAGCAGATTACAGGTACATATATGACAAATGTTCAATGCCGTTATACAATTGACAAAGAAAGACAGTACATAAACTGAGACAGGCTTCCCTCTTTTCATCTCCGGCATCGGGCAGTGCTCAACTCAGCTATGGGGAGGTGCTGTTGTTTCATTTTTCACGCCGAGGAGCCTGTCGTCCAGGGACGCCTTTCCTGCTTGAATTTTGGTTGGCATGTTTTTCAGGGTGCCTTTTACTTCACCTATTTATGTACTAACGAGGGTTGAATGAAAAGTAATGCCTCCACCTTGGTAACTCCTCAATAGATGGCAGTACTGGTATGCAGCAGGTACTGACATGTTCAGTAGACTCTCCTCTACAGTTCCATTTTGGCGGGAAGCCTTAGCATTGAATGGTTGTGTTGTTAAAGTGCGAAGTATGTAACCCTGCGCGGACGGTCGATCAGTGCGACATAAGCAACGTGTAGTCATTGAATTCTTGACAGCAGAAGGTGTCACCCCAAAGGAGATTCATCAGAGAATGCAAGCTGTTTATGGTGATTGTGTTGATGTGAGTACTGTGCTTCGTTGGGCGAATAAGTTTAAAGATGTTGAGGTGGGAACATCTGACTTGCATGACAAAGAGTTGGACATCTTGTGACAGCCAACCACTGAGTTTCACAAGCAAAAGGCTGACAGATTGACTCAGGACGATTGTCATATCATTCAGAGAGAAATTTCGAGCAGAATCGGCATTTCACAAGAACATGTGGGTCACATTATTGCTTTGCTTGGCTATCGGAAGATCTGTGCACGATGGGTACCCAGGATGCTGATGCCTGGAATGAAAGCGCACAGACTTGCAACTTTAGAGACTGGATCTCACCACCGTATGACATCCTCCATACACTCCAGATTTAGCACCGTCTGACTTCCATCTGTTCCTGATAATGAAAGAAGATCTGTGGGGACATCATTCTGCTTCTGATGAAGACGTTGAGAGAACTGTGAGACGCTGATTGCGGAAACAGAGTGTTGACTTCTTCTGTGACGGCTTCAGAAAACTTGTTCATCGTTGGCAGAAATGTATCCAATTGTCTGGTGATTATCAATCAATCAATCAATGATTTATTACGGTCTTTGACCAGCACAGTATAGAATAGGGCACAAGTGCCCAAGGAAGGGAATCGCAGTTCCCAAGTAGGTCAGGTATAAAAGAAGATTAAAAACATGTTATAAAAGAGACAAATTAAAATAATAAAACCGACTAAACTTACTATCACCTTTTGGCTAAGGTCAAGTGTAGTCTGGTGATTATGTGAAAAAGCGAATAGTGATAGGTAAAGAACACATTCTTAGGATTATTTCTGCTTTTGATTTATCAAAATATTCCCATCCAAACCCAAGTAACGAAGGCGGAGGCATTACTTTTCATTCAACCCTCGTACATTGTTGGTTTCAAACTGCTAGGAGAGAAGCTGTGCTGACGGCAGGAGCTCACCCTGACCTGGGCTTAAACTGTCAACCTTCTGGTCAATAGCCTCTTCTATAGCAGGCAGTTTAACCCGCTGTGCTAGCCCGGCCCTAATGCATACTTGCATGTATCTCCCCCTCACCAGTGAATTAAGCCACCCCATGTAAGTTGCTCTGAGTCCCTTTGGGGAGATGGTGGTGGGGTATAAGAATAAAGTTGTTGTTGTTATGTTGGTTAAAACTGTAGTTTTCAACTGAACATTTTTAGTTGTTTGCATTTTGAAAAACATATCCCTGGGGTTGCTCTTTAATTTTTCCAAAATGCAATGCAGATTTCTGAGGCAAGGTATGTGTTTGTCTCACAATAATTCTGGGGGAGCCCCCGGTTGCGCAGTGGGTTAAAGCACTGTGCCGGCAGGACTGAAGATCGACAGGTCGTAGGTTCGAATCTGGGGAGAGGCGGATGAGCTCCCTCTATTAGCTCCAGCTCCTCATGCGGGGACATGAGAGAAGCCTCCCACAAGGATGATAAAACATCAAAAATCATCCAGGCGTCCCCTGGGCAACGTCGTTGCAGACGGCCAATTCTCTCACAACAGGAGTGGTTGCTCCTGACACGACAAAAAAATAAATAAATTCTGGGGAGGTTGTATCACAGTGAGTCCACCAAGTTTTATGTTGTCATGCAGTGAATATGTTCCATCACTGAGAGTATATGGGTATTTTTTTTTTGTTGAAAATCTTGAGTTCGCTCACATTATTTTTCAATCCAAGCTAACTATATACCAGGTTCTATCAAATTATAGTAAATGGGGTGTCTCACACATGGAGACAACATCTTATAAGCAAGAAATCATAACCAACAAAGCAAGACAAGACAACCTTTTGAGCAGATTACAAAACAATAATGCATTGCTTCTGATGTCAGATTGTGGAACCAGGAAAGAATTTTGTTCCTTCCAAATTCTGTTGGAACAAATGATGTTGTCAGACTACACAGAGAAGCCATTGAAATACACAAGCATGTGGAAAATTTCAACAGAAAGGAGGAAAATGAACAAAGTCTGGCTACCAGTATTAAAAAACTCCAAAATTACAACAGCACAACAACAGAGAGGAAACAAACAAGAACATCTAATTACCTCTCAACAAAATTTTGCTCCAGGCACTGTCAGGCCATTATATGCTAATCAAGGTGGTCAGTTGAAACATTCACACCTAGCTCCAGCAGACAAGAGTCCTTTGTCTCACCCTGGTCATTCCACAGATATATAAACCCATTTTTCCTAGTTCCAACAGACCTCACTATCTCTGAGGATGCTTGCCGTAGATGCAGGCAAAACGTCAGGAGAGAATGCCTCTAAACCATGGCCATATAGCCCAAAAAAACCTACAACAACCCGATGTTGTCATTAGTATTCTGAAAGTAAAAACTAAGCCAGCTTGGGGTGCTTTGGAGAGAGAGTTCTACAGTGTGGGTGCCTTCATAGAAAAAAATGTCTGTCCCTTGATGTCAGTCCTGAGAAGGCTCTCCTAGCCTGTCACTCTCTGATGATTTGAGCATGGGGAAAGCTTTTACAGAAATAGGTGTTTGGTAAGGGAATAATCTTGCCAAATAATGCTGACCAAAATCCAGCAGTGCATTCTTTTTGAAAAATTCTGTGGAACTCTGAGTGAGCCTTTGAAACAATGCCCATATTGTTCCAGGGGATTTGTCAGTCTGCTGTGTGAAGACTGTGGTTGTTATTTTACAGCGCCTGAGTGTTCAACCCTTCATACATGTGAGAGGATGCACCAATGCGGTACTCATTTGGTTTCTGGACAACTATGCCATCATGGCAGGCATTCTCCTTGGTATACTGTTGCCACAGGTAGGACTGATTACAAGGAAATGAGATATGTATTCCTTTTTTCTTTCCCTCCCACCTTTGGTTTTGGAGCTCTGAAGGGATGGCGTAAGGTGAGCGCATGTTAAAGAAGGCCAATTGCTTTGTTTTGTGACATTGGCCAACTCCTTTATCTCTGAAGTTTGTTAGAGAGCTTAGCACATGGCTGAGATGTTTTGTATAACCCCCCCCCCCCCCCAAATAACATAACTACAGCTGCATTGGTTACCAGTTGAGCACTGGGTCACTTTCAAAGTGATGGTACTTACCGTTAAGGCCTTGCATAGTCTGGGGCCGATGTACCTGAGGGACCGCCTCACCCCCTACCAACCCCAGAGATCCCTCCATTCTGAGGACCAAGATCTATTGGAAATTCCCAGTGTCAAGACCTTGCATCTAATAGCAACCAGAGGCAGGGCCTTTACAGCAGTGGCACCATCACTCTGGAATACTCTGCCACCTGAAGTCCGTGCCTTGCGGGATTTTATCAGCTTTCCGCAGGGCATGTAAGACATATCTATTTCGACGGGCCATTGATCTCTGATTGTTTTTAAATTGTTTTAAATTGTTTTTAAATTGTGTTCGATTTCAGCCTGTTCTTGTAAGCCGCTCCGAGCCCCAGGGGAGTGGCGGCATATAATCATAGAATCATAGAATCAAAGAGTTGGAAGAGACCTCATGGGCCATCCAGTCCAACCCCCTGCCAGTACGTGTGAAAAAGATCTTGGAGTCCTCGTGGACAACAAGTTAAACATGAGCCAACAATGTGATGTGGCGGCAAAAAAAGCCAATGGGATTTTAGCCTGCATCAATAGGAGCATAGTGTCTAGATCTAAGGAAGTAATGCTACCCCTCTATTCTGCTTTGGTTAGACCACATCTGGAATATTGTGTCCAATTCTGGGCACCACAATTCAAGAGAGATATTGACAAGCTGGAATGTGTCCAGAGGAGGGCGACTAAAATGATCAAGGGTCTGGAGAACAAGCCCTATGAGGAGCAGCTTAGGGAACTGGGCATGTTTAGCCTGAAGAAGAGAAGGCTGAGAGGAGATATGATAGCCATGTATAAATATGTGAGAGGAAGCCACAGGGAGGAGGGAGCAAGCTTGTTTTCTGCTTCCTTGGAGACTAGGACGCGGAACAATGGCTTCAAACTACAAGAGAGGAGATTCCATCTGAACATTAGGAAGAACTTCCTGACTGTGAGAGCCGTTCAGCAGTGGAACTCTCTCCCCCGGAGTGTGGTGGAGGCTCCTTCTTTGGAAGCTTTTAAGCAGAGGCTGGATGGCCATTTGTCAGGGGTGATTTGAATGCAATATTCCTGCTTCTTGGCAGGGGGTTGGACTGGATGGCCCATGAGGTCTCTTCCAACTCTTTGATTCTATGATTCTATGATTCTAAGAAGCAGGAATATTGCATTCAAATCACCCCTGACAGATGGCCATCCAGCCTCTGTTTAAAAGCTTCCAAAGAAGGAGCCTCCACCACACTCCGGGGCAGAGAGTTCCACTGCTGAACGGCTCTCACAGTCAGGAAGTTCTTCCTAATGTTCAGATGGAATCTCCTCTCTTGTAGTTTGAAGCCATTGTTCCACATCCTAGTTTCCAGGGAAGCAGAAAACAAGCTTGCTCCCTCCTCCCTGTGGCTTCCTCTCACATATTTATACATAAGTTCAAATAATAAATAAATAAATAAACCAAAGAAGATGGGAATAGAAGGGAAGTTTATTCCTAAAAAAGGAATTTTGCTTCCACCCTTTTCTTCTCTTGTATGATTTCTTAAAAACATTTTTCCCTGATGAAGAAGCCAGTGGAGCTTCAAAAGTGCGCTTTTCGCATGTGGCAAATGAAGGGAGAATTGTGTTCGTGACAAGTTATATGTTCAAGTTACTTCTCAATATTTTGAGAGATATTTTGACAGGACTTCTTTACATTTAATACCATTTTATTCTCAATTCAATGATTTTTTAAGGTAACAAACTAACAACAAAAAGAACAATTTGAAAAACAAGAGTTGTTTTCTGAACGCTGTAATAAGCAATGGCTATTGTTCTGGAACAGCTGTTCCAGGAGCTCCAATTTTATTTCTTTGAATTAAATGTTGGTTTGCAATCCCAGGCTTGGGATTCTGCAGCAGGGTGGCTTCGTGTTATAATTTGCATTCATAGGACAAGCCACCTGTCAATAACAGTTAGGTTCCCTGGTCCCGCCCCTCTCTGGGTTTTTTTGGAGGGAAGGGGCCATTTTTCATCAGTCTCAAAAAGGAAGTCAATGCAGAGGATGTACACAAACGTCCTCCTGTGCAAAGGCTTCGTCTCTTAAGACTTCCTGGGGGAGAACAGTTTTAAGAGCCTCTACAGATTCAGACATCAGACTGGCAACAAAGATCCGCCTAGTCAAAGCCATGGTATTCCCTGTAATAACCTACGGATGTGAGAGCTGGACCTTAGGGAAGGCTGAGTGAAGGAAGATCGATGCTTTTGAGCTGTGGTGTTGGAGGAAAGTGCTGAGAGTGCCTTGGACTGCGAGAAGATCCAACCAGTCCATCCTCCAGGAAATAAAGCCCGACTGCTCACTGGAGGGAAAGATACTAGAGACAAAGTTGAAGTACTTTGGCCACATCATGAGGAGACAGCAAAGCCTAGAGAAGACAATGATGCTGGGGAAAGTGGAAGGCAAAAGGAAGAGGGGCCGACCAAGGGCAAGATGGATGGATGGCATCCTTGAAGTGACTGGACTGACCTTGAGGGAGCTGGGGGTGGTAACGGCCGACAGGGAGCTCTGGCGTGGGCTGGTCCATGAGGTCACGAAGAATCGGAGACGACTGAACGAATGAACAACAACACAGATTCCCAAAAGGTTCCAGGGAAACAGCTTTACAGCCCTGAGGACTTCCGGAGGGAATAACAGCTCTGCTCATCAAACCAGCTAAGTGACTACAGGCTTGTTGATACGTCTGCTAGGTTCTGAGACGCAGTTCAGCCGGTAGTGGACACAAATCAGTCAGGTTTAGGTTCACAGCAGCCTGGGAGGAGCTAAAAGGGGGAATTATCATTTGAGCAAAGTTCTTGAAGATAGTGCCTGTTTCCTGTAAACAAGATTGCAAGAGCTAATAGACTGGTAAGAAAGCTTACAATTCCTGTTTGTTCATTAATAAAGAACTGTTATATTTAAGCTCAAGCCTCATAAAGACTGCTTAATAAGGGGAATTTTCCTAAAGGCTTCTTTTCGGGGGCCCTGGCTTCCCGCTGGATGCAAGCCTAACATCCTCTCTTAAAAGCACCTCATTTCGGCTCCAGCGGCGACAGAACAGCAATGGATTGCTTTTAAACTACAACGAGAAAGAAGAAAAATATTTCTTAAAAAGTAATGTTCCAAGTTCCAGGAAAAATGTTAGGGTAATACGTAGACCCCCCAATTCAATGCCATTTGGAAAAAATGCATATGTAGAGAAACAAAGAAAATGTGATAAAAAGAAAGACTTGATGGAAACGGATACTTTATAGAGCATAAGGAATGGATTCTTAAATAAACACCCTAGTAAGTGAACTGCAAAGATTCTTGATGAATAGATGGATCAGCCTCCTCTACCTCATATGGGAACAATCTGGATATAAGCCAAGTGATTTCCCAAACTGCCAGAAATAGTTTGACATTTTACACACAAAGCCGCCTTCTGGAAATCTCCTTCCTACTTATCCATACTCTCTAAGGGCTTTCCTTCCTCTCCCTTAAAATTAGACTTATATGCATAACAGCAGTAATTCTCCGAATGCAACAAGAAAACGGAAGATCTGAATCTTCCCTGCTGAGCAACTCCTTTAGGAGTTATAGTTTTCTCAAGTCCTTTAGAGCAGGCATCCTCAAACTGCGGCCCTCCAGCTGTTTGGGCCTCCAACTCCCAGAAGCCCTAACAAATGTGTTCATTTGTGAGGAATTCTGGGAGTTTAATAATAATAATAATAATAATAATAATAATAATAATACTTTATTTATACCCCGCCACCATCTCCCCATGTAAGTGCGGCTTACATGAGGCCAAGCCCATAGTACATCAATAAACAAAAGCAATAACAAAAACAATCAATACAATACAATTAATATAACTTTATTTATTTATTTATTTGCGGCATTGATATGCCGCCCTTCTCACCCCGAAGGGGACTCAGAGCGGCTTACAATATATATTTTCATACAATATATTATATTATTAGCATAGTACAATATCAGTATATATTACTATATTATAAATCACATAAAAAAATTAAACAATAAACAATATCTGCTTTGAACTAGGTTATCTGACCATATATTTATTTATTTATTTGGAATTTATTTGGAAGTTTTATATACCGGCCTTCTCACCTCAAACGAGGGACTCAGGTCGGTTTACAACATATATGCAAATACAATAATATAAAAGTACAACAGAGTGCAACATCATTACAGATTAAAATAGTACAATAAAGTACAATAAAAACATCATCATCACAATTACCCAAGCCAAATCGTCAATACAGTCACAGTCATAGTCATAGTCACAGTTCATCATCCTCCTTCCTTGTGGACGAAGGTTATAGATTCAGTCCTCGAATGCCACATTCCAGAGCCAGGTCTTTAGTAGTTTCCTGAAAGTCAGGAGGGAGGGAGCAGATCTAATCTCTAGTGGGAGGGAGTTCCAAAGCCGGGTAGCCACCACCGAGAAGGCCCTGTCCCTTGTCCCCACCAACCGTGATTGCGAGGGTGGTGGGACCAAGAGCAGCCCCCCCCCCCCGGAAGATCTTAATAACCTTGATGGTTCATAGGGGAGAATCCGTTCGGACAGGCAAACTGGGCCAGAGTCGTTTAGGGCTTTATAGGTCAAATCCAGCACTTTGAATTGTGCACGGAAGCTAATCGGCAGCCAGTGGAGCTGGCGTAACAGAGGGGTCATATGGTCTCTGTACCCCGCTCCTGTTAGCAATCTGGCTACCGCTCGTTGGACTAATTGAAGCTTCCGGGCAGTCTTCAGAGGCAACCCCACGTAGAGAGCGTTGCAGTAGTCTAGACGGGATGTAACCAGAGTGTGGACCACTGTGGCCAAGTCAGACTTCCCAAGGTACGGGCGCAGCTGGCGCACAAGCTTTAATTGTGCAAAAGCTCCCCTGACCACCGCCGAGACCTGGGGTTCCAGGCTCAGCAATGAGTCCAGGATCACTCCCAAGCTGCGAACCTGCGCCTTCAGGGGGAATGTAACCCCGTCAAGCACAGGCTCTAACCCTATGCCCTGTCGGCCTTTCGACTAACCAGGAGTACCTCTGTCTTGTCTGGATTTAATTTCAATCTGTTGTCCCTCATCCAGTTCGTTACAGCGGCCAAGCACCGGTTCAGGACCTGAATATCCTCCTTAGTAGCAGGTGGAAAGGAGTGACAGAGTTCCACAACCATATATTCCAGTTCAAAGCAGAAAATGTGGGATTTTATTCAACTGCGTGGAAGGGGCCCAAATCATATAGTCACTGTTGACATTTTCTTTTTAACAGTTCCTTGGAGTCCTGTTAACTTTTCTCTACATCACCCGAGTAGAGGATATAATTGCGGAGCACAAGCAAAGTGAGACACTGCTTGATGGAGGGAGACAGAAGATGGACGTTGAATTTGCTGGAGCCGGGTGCTGTATGTGCTTTCCTGACTAATGCCAAGTTGTCTTCTGAAGAAAACGTGGGACTACCATCCTTTTGCATTGTGCCTTCGGTACTGTTAGCAGTTAAACTTATTGTGATCTGTGAACAATATTACGATCCTCGCCATTCTTTTCAGCCTCTGGACATTCAGAGTACTCATGCCCTGGATATTATCTGTTATAGTATCACTGGGTCTTATCTGAAAATGTGTTGTCTATTGTGCCATCTAAATGTGGTGTTGCTTGTGGCATTTTCCTACTTTGCAGTAAACAGTTTAGCTAATCCAACTGGAAAAATGTTACTTAAGCTAATAAAATAATTAAAGTAGACAAATATACAAGAGCCACCAAGCTTATTTGCTTAAATCAGGGGTCCTCAAACTTTTTAAACAGAGGGCCAGATCACAGTCCCTCAAACTGTTGGAGGGCTGGATTATAATTTGGAAAAAATGAATGAATTCCTATACACACTGCACATATCGTATTTGTAGTGCAAAAAAATTAAAAACAATATAATAATTAAAATGAAGAACAATTTTAACAAATATAAACTTACTAGCTTGGGTACCCGGCAGTTCCTGAGTTATTTGAAAAAGGCATCATTTGTTTTGGAGTGTTAGGTAATATCATTTAGTTAATTAGTAACACTATTTATTAGGAAAAAGTCTAGTTTTTTATGAATGCTCCCATTAGAAAATACATAATGATGTGGGTTAACTACAATTCCCAGAATTGTGGGTCAGTCCTCCTCAAACCAGGCCTGTATGCACAGTTGGCCATGTGGGGTGCAGATCTGTCATCGGCTGGGTTCAGTGCTCTCTGGTTAAGGGTGAACTACAACTCCCATATGCCAAGGGCAGTCACCCCCAAATCCTGCCAGTATTTAGTTGGCCTCAATCCACCGAACCCCTCCAGTTTGTTCATTTGCTGATCAAGTCCTCTGTGTTTGCTGTGTGCCATCGGAAAGGGAAGGAAAGGGTTAAGGGAGAGGCAGTGGGTGGGATCATGCAAATTCCACACAAGGAACCCTGGGATGCCTGCCTGTGGTGAAGGAAAAACATCAAATCTAGGATGAAATTCTCCCCAAATGAAAACATACCTTGGGTAGTAGGCCATTGTGTTTGGGGAGGACTTTGGCAGGGTTGGGGCTACATGTTCATGGCGCTAGCTATAACTGCAATGTCCGTTGAGGGAGTGCCTTTGGAGACTTCTCAGCACTTGGAACCATAGTTTGTGGAGGCAGGTGGCTGTTTGGGTAAGCGGGCACCTCCGCCACATATACACATAAACATTTTTCACTTTTATTATGTGTATAGATTAGTATTTCAGTGGGAAGTGTGGGCCTGCTTTTGGATGATTGCTGTTGTTGTTACGTGCTTAAAGATCTTAGGTTGACCCTGAGCGAGGGCCGGGTAAATGACCTTGGAGGGCTGTATCCATCCCCCGGGCCTTAGTTTGAGGACCCCTGGTTTAAATGATGGGGCCACTAACAAGAAAAAGTCAGCTTTATTTCAAATGATTTTTCCAGTCATTTTCAGTAAAATAATAATAATAATAATAATAATAATAATAATAATAATAATAAAAACTTTATATTCTGCCGTATCTCCCCAAAGGAACTCAGGGTGGTGTCAGGAGTCAATTTCTGACGGCATGAAGACATCATAAATTCCCTCTGTGACATCCTGACTGAATCATCCTGGCTGCCTCAGTTTTCTCTCTGTGACATTTTGAAGCCAGCAGAGGGGGCTGGAAGCCTTGTATTGGAACTTGTGAAGCAACAAGCTCTAATAAGGAAACTGAGAAGAGGGGGGAGATGGGCAGGAAAGGTGTATAAAAGGAAGTGGTGGTGGGAAAAAGTCAGTAGTGTCTTTCTTTGCTGCAGAGATACAAGTAATATATTCATTTCCAAGCAAAACAGGCTTGTGAGTGATCATTTAATATTGCTAAAGTCTTACAGGAGGATTCCAATCACAAAAAGGCAAACATTCAAGGTACGTGACAACCTAGCAATGCAGGAGGCATACAGGCAAATCCCTCTAGTCTAACATTTGATTTCCATTCTGAAAATGATAGCTTGAAGCCAGGCCCGTAGCCAGGATTTGTTTCGGGGGGAGCTGAGTTTGATTCGGGGAGCGGGGGGGGGGGGGGCTGAGTCTGAGTGAAAGAGGGTCTACCCTAGCAAACCTTTTGTATCGTTACCCCAATATCCCCATGCATATGAGATATATTGAGCATGGTGATCAGATCATGATATGAATAAACATAACAGTTTAAATAATGTACCAGTAAGGCCTTCTCGGGGACCACCATGAGAATTTCGGGGGGGGGGGGGCTGAAGCCCTCAAGCCCCCCTCCCCCCGGCTACATGCCTGTTTGAAGCAGTTGTTCAGCATCCCATTCAGCACAGTATGACACCCCCCCCCCCTATATTTCTGCAGGGGATACATTCATGGATTTACTATGGAAGTGTGAAACTACACATATTATACTATAGAATTGCACTGGAGGACGTAGAAAATGCATATAGAGAACTCCTTTCTAGGTTTTCCAGCACAACTTTATGGTCAACGTCTGGTGTCATAGAATTGTGCAGGAGAACCTGGAACAGGGGTCCTCAAACTTTTAAAACAGAGGGCCAGGTCACAGCCCCTTAAACTCTTGGAGGACCTTGGAGGGCTGCATTTGGCCCCCGGGCCTTAGTTTGAGGACCCCTAACCTAGAAGATGGCTAAAGAGAATGTGTTTTTTTCCAGACATGGATAAGTGAAATAATGGGTACTGGTCCTACAGATACAGGGTTGCACTTATTATATAAACCTGACTCATTGCAATTATTCAACTTACATTTATAGTTGTTGTCGGATACCAGTGACTAAAATATGCCCCAAATCCTATCTTTGGTTACCTTGCAGCTCTTAACAAGTTGGCCAATTTCAAGGCATTTGAGAGCAAGGTGGTGAGTAGGGACATGTTCAGCCCTCTTCTGCTCATGGGACATGCAGTTTTATGAGTTTTATGCAGGTTCTACTTATTTATTTGTAATGTTTTTGAGCCTTTGGCCTCACCACTAAGCCAATTTCATGATGAGAGTGGCAGGTCATGACTAGACTTTATTTGGGGTAATTTTCAAATGCAAATTCTTGCATAGAAGCTTATGTTGATTAATAATTACCATTGTAATTTTCAAGATTGTTTTTCATACTGATTGCTAACCAATGAAGTGTTTTCCTATATTTTATAGAAGTGATTTTCATTACCTGTGCAATCATGTTTCTGTGCTGCTTTTGATCGCTTACTGAAAACACTCCAGCAGAGGCCTTTGTATTTCGTGCCTTTCTAATAATGGATGTTCGAACAGGCATTTGGTTAATCGGTGCAATGAATGTGATGATTACAGGAATGGTAATATGGACGACGAAACTGGATCACGATTTTAGTCATGAGATGCATTGGGTTGTTATTGTGTCAATATTGTGTATTATGCTTTTATGGTTTTAAATTGTATATTGTTGACTGTTGTACCTTTGTTGTAAACCGCGTTGAGTCGCCTGTTAGGCTGAGAAACTGCGGTATACAAGTAAGGTAAATAAATAAATAAATAAATAAATAAATAGATAATAAGAACCACCGACCCAAGTCATGTCATGACTGCTTACTTCAGTGATAGTGGTTTGAAAAGTTTGGTTTATTGTACATAAGTTTTTGATAGGACATATTTGGTACCTCTAATTAATTTGAGTCCTGGAGCTGTACAGTATTTTACTTATGTCTATTCTCTGTTGATTGACGTTCTGGTATGTACAGATAAGCCTTTAAAATGTAATTGTTTATATAGAAAATAAATTTTATGATTTTTGTTTTAAAAAGACCCTTTTCATATTTAATCTCATTACTACTGCAACTATCTACAAAAAAGGACATGACTTTAAAGCAGTGGTTCCCAACGTTTCTTTGACCAGGGACCACTCTCCAACATTAGTACCAAAAGGGTTACAAATCAGTTTTTGGTCAACTTTAGATTCGGTTTGGTTATTTGGGGTGCTAATTGTATTGGACAGACCACATCAGCTCTAGTTTCTGATACAGAACATATGCCATTCAGGAATCACCATCTCCTCGCCTACAGAAAACCATATTTAATAATGTAGAGGTGATGTGATCTAGCTAATACAATTTTCTGAATCAGCACCCCAAATAACCCCAGAAACAGGCCTAAAAATGAAGATACCATATCTATACCTATACGCGCACATGTGTATTGGTTATATATATTTGTCGTGTCAGAACAACCAGTCAAATTATATTACATTTCTAACAGAAACAAAGCAAACAAGCAGATTACAGAATTTGTGAGTATGAGAGTTGATTAAATGTCCTTTGACCAGTATCTGGCCACTTGGAGTGCCTCTGGTGTTGCTGCAAGAAGGTCCTCCCTTGTGCATGTGGCAGGGCTCAGGGTGCATTGCAGCAGGTGGTCAGTGGTTTGCTCCTCTCCACACTCGCATGTCGAGGATTCCACTTTGTAGCCCCATTTCTGAAGGTTGGCTCTGCATCTCGTGGTGCCAGAGCGCAGTCTGTTCAGTGCCTTCCAGGTCGCCCAGTCCTCTGTGTGCCCAGGGGGGAGTCTCTCATTGGGTATCAGCCATTGGTTGAGGTTCTGGGTTTGGGCCTGCCACTTTTGGACTCTCGCTTGCTGAGGTGTTCCAGTGAGTGTCTCTGTAGATCTTAGAAAACTATTTCTAGATTTAAGTCGTTGACTTGCTGGCTGATACCCAAACAGGGGATGGGCTGGAGATGTCTCTGCCTTGGTCCTTTCACTATTGGCTGCTACTTTCCAATGTGTATTGGTTGGGCTGTGTTATTATCCATGGATTTTGTTAACACTCGTTTTCCAAAAAGAGAAGGAAAGGGGGCTGAGGTTGAAAAAAATACAAAATCTGCCCTTAATGCTTTCTCTCACCTCCACGCCATGGGCGCATGGCCACGAGGAAGGAGGCATGGTCCGTGGGGTGTTGCAACGTTGTAGTAACAGTGAGGTCGTGGACCATATTTTAGTTCTTGCAGACCACTGGTGGTCCACGGACCATGGAACCACTGCTTTAAGATAAAAGGTGCAGAAATAAATCTACTCACTAGATCACATGTTTGCTGTGACTTTTTTTAACCACTGCAGGGAAGGGAAGAAATCTAATTCAAGTGAGGACTTTCAATTTTTAGTAGAAATGGACTGCTATCAAAAGCAGACTTAGCACAGTGAGAATCTTTTTCCTGGTAAAGGAAAGAAAATATTCCAAAAGATGGTTTATATTTTATTTTCTGTACATAACACCTTAGATTGGTAGTTCTCTCTTCTTTCCCTACACTAGCATTATATCATTGTTATTTATCATTGTTCTCATATTGCACTTTATATTGCACTTCCCTCTCCCTGTTTGAAGGTCTGTTTCCACTATTCCGTCTCCTACTTCTTTTTCATCTCTATCTCCTCATTAGTTTTATCATTTTAACTTGCACATGTGGCCCGCCCTTGGGATTGATTTTACATTGTATTAGGTTTGTGCTATTTTTATTGTATTCTTATGTTTTTATTGATTTAATTGTATTGTGCGTATTGTTGTCATGGTTTTATTTTACTGTAATGTACTGTTGGGTTTGGCCTCATGTAAGCCGCCCCGAGTCCCCTCTGGGGAGATGGTGGCTGGGTATAAATAAAGATGATGATTATTTATAATAACTTACTTTCCATCTCAGGTGTTGTAGTAGAGCCTGTAAGTAACGTTGCAAGCAGTAGTATGAGTGCCAGAAGGGGAAAAAGGGTTACTCAAGAGCAGGAGTCTGATGAGGAACAGAGAAAAAGGATCCGGGATATACTTACGGCACCTACAGATGAGGAATCATTTGAGGGTTTCTCTGGGGATGATGGGTCAATGAGTGAAGGAGGGGAAGGAGACACAATGGATTGGAATAGGGGAACAAAGAGGGTTACTTGAGAGCAGGAGTCTGATGAGGAACGACAAAGAAAGAGGATCCAGGATATACTTATGGCACCTACAGATGAGGAATCATTTGAGGGTTTCTCTGGGGATGATGGGTCACAGAGTGGGGAAAACGGGGATGACACCGTGGATTGGACTAAGGTAAAGGAAATGTAAGATGTTTGTGCAGAGCCAACATTTAGTGATAAATTTATGGGATTCTCTGGGAGTGATGACTGGCAATCGGGGAATCCAACTGAGTCTTGGGGGGATCTAAGTCTTGACAGGAGATGGAAAAGATTGAGAGAAGGGCGTAGGACTTCACGTGAAGAGTTGGGAGCAGCTGTAAGGGATAATCATGGGGCAGTGGTCAGTTAATCTTATGATGATGATGATGTGTAATAAAAGTGGGTTCAGGAATGAGGGATCTTTGCAGAAGGCAAGGTGTTGGTATACGTTTGTGCATTGGGTACTGTCTGGACTTGTCGCTGCCTGTTTCATGTTCGGCATTGGGTTTGGGATCTGCAGGTTGTTGTTCCTGTTCGTGTGTGCTTTCGACTTGGGATTGGATTCTCGTGAGTGTGGATTTCTCCCTTCCTTGACCTTGGACCGGCTTGACTACGATGCTGCTTCTGTGGACTTTGGAACTTCGCTACTTCGGATTTCTCTTGCTACGACCCTGGACTTCGCTTGACGATGCTTCTCTGCTTTGTTTACCATTTGCATGCTGTGCCTTCTTTGTTTGACTTCGGAGTACTGTGTTTGATTCGGTTCTTTTATCCGGTTAATCTGGATTATACTTCTGTTTGCCTTTTGAACCAGGACTGGTTTTATATGTGAATTTTGACCAGAGGCACTGAGTTTAAGTGTCTCTGTGTCCCTTTCCTTTGCTTCAATAAACTGTGCTTTGGAACTAACTCTGAGTCTGCCCCTTTAAGGCGTCTGTGATTCCGACATCAGGAGACGAGGAATAATTGTGTAATTATCTGACAAAGCCAAAAGACTGTTACCTTATTTATTTCTTGTAAAGATACATCAGCCACTGTATAAAATCCTCCCAAGGCAGAGTATAACAAAATGTAAAACTGAAGACAAACAATAAGATCAAAATTAACTGTTGAAACCAAATAGCACCGTAATTGCAACAGCCCTAGTAGAACCCAAACTCCATTATAGGCCAGTGTAAACAGTTAAGAATTAATACCTACTTGTAGATCTGCATGAATGTGCATATATTCACAAGGACAGAGTTTCACAAGCAGAGGGCTGCCAAAGAGAAGGCCTTGTGTCACCAATCTTATTGTTTCGACGTCTGGACGGACGAATCAGGCCTCTAATGCTGATCTCAAAATGTAGGCACGTTGGGTATACGGGAAGGCAATCCTTTGTGTAACTTGGTCCCAAACTGCCCATAGCTTTGAACATCAATTAAGGCCAGCATTTTACATTGTGCCTGGAAATAGACTGACAACCAGGACACCAATTATGTAGCTGTTACATGGCTAGAATTCCTATCACCTGTATTTGTGTAATTGCATTTTGCTAGAGTGAACATTTCCGAACTACCTTTAAAGGCAGTCCTTATGCAGCAGTCTAGCCAGAGTATCACCAAAACATGGATAAGGAAATCAAGATACATCTAGATAGCACCACGGCTGGTATATTGGAATAAACGACAACAACTCCTGGACAACTGTCACTTCAGTCCCACAGTAAACATGATGTCCAGGAGTACTCCCTATGTCCTTGGTCCTTCAGAGTCATGCAGAGGAATGTCTACAAGCCTCCACTCAGAATGGATGCTTTCCTTGGCCAGAGTGCCCCTCCTTGTCAGTTTGTTCACCTCCATCTGTCCTAATCTGTAGTTAAGACCTACCTAGATTTGACACATTTGACTGATTTGATTTAAATATGTACATAAGACACGTTTTGAATTTCTGATTAATGTGCACTTAGTAGAATCCAAGAGTTGGAAGAGACCGCATGGACCATCCAGTCCAACCCCCTGCCAAGAAGCAGGAAAATCACATTCAAAGCACCCCTGACAGATGGCCATCCAGCCTCTGTTTAAACGCTTCCAAAGAAGGAGCCTCAACCACACTCCAGGGCAGAGAGTTCCACTGCTGAACAGCTCTCACAGTCAGGAAGTTCTTCCTAATGTTCAGATGGAATCTCCTTTCTTGGAGTTTGAAGCCATTGTTCCACGTCCTAGTCTCCAAGGAAGCAGAAAACAAATTCGCTCCCTCTTCCCTATGACTTCCTCATAGTAAATGCAAATTGAATGTATGAGTAGACCTGAGAAGAATTTTGAATGACACAAAGTTCCATCTGCAATCTTGTGATGCAGACAGACTATCTGATGTTGGCCCATTCACACAAATGGATGCAATCACAAAAACTGTGCAAAAAGTCCTGAGCTGCCATAAGTATTGCAAGTATTGTCAAAGGCTTTCATGGCCGGAATCACTGGGTTGTTGTAGGTTTTTTCGGGCTATATGGCCATGGTCTAGAGTCATTCCCTCCTGACGTTTCGCCTGCATCTATGGCAAGCATCCTCAGAGGTAGTGAGGTCTTGCAAGTGCTTAATAAAAACCAACATCTTACAAGATGAACAAAGAGATAGAACAAGGTATCAAAACTATTGTTGCAGACATGTCCCTGTGTATGTATGTGCCTTCACGGTGCCTGATGACTTATGGTGACACCTTGAATGTCATAGTTTTCCTAAGCAAGGAATACAGTACTCAACAAGTGGTTTTGCCCACTCTTTCCTCTGAAATATAGCTTACAGCACCCGGTATTGGTTGGCGGTCACCCATCCAAGTATTAATCAGAGCTGACCTTGCTTAGCTTCCAAGATCAGACAGGATCAGGTCCCTTTAGGGTATTTAACCTGCTGATAGGTATACAATGAACTGGCAGGGCACCATTATGACATGACTGCAAAAATAAAATGGGCGCAGAAGCAGTCTGATTTGATATCCCCCCTTGAATTGTCATTTTTATGAATGTGTAGTATTAACTAATGTCAACAGAATGTTGATTCCTGTGTTTAAGCATGTTGGCTGCCCATTTTAACACAGGTGAGTGTATCATTGGGAAGAGATGTGTATGATTGTATTGCCCGCAGTTTAAAAGTGGGGGAAAAACAAAGTCTTTTAACCTCAATGTCAATGGGAGTGAACCGTGAGTATTTTAACTTTTCCACCTATATTCTCCAGGAGCCCCTGGTGGCACAGTGGGTTAAACCCCTGTGACGGCAGGACTGAAGACCGACAGGTTGCAGGTTCAAATCTGGGGAGAGTGTGGAAAAGCTCCTTCTATCAGCTCCAGCTCCTCATGTGAGGACATGAGAGAAGCCTCCCACAAGGTTCATTGGACAACATTGTGGGATTTGTGGTTTGACAATTATAGAATCATAGAATCAAAGAGTTGGAAGAGACCCCATGGGTCATCCAGTCCAATCCCCTGCCAAGAAGCAGGAATATTGCATTCAAATCACCCCTGCCAGATGGCCATCCAGCCTCTGTTTAAAAGCTTCCAAAGAAGGAGCCTCCACCACACTCCGGGGCAGAGAGTTCCACTGCTGAACGGCTCTACAGTCAGGAAGTTCTTCCTCATGTTCAGATGGGATCTCGTTTCTTGTAGTTTGAAGCCATTGTTCCGCGTCCTAGTCTCCAAGGAAGCAGAAAACAAACTTGCTCCCTCCTCCCTGTAGCTTCCTCTCACATATTTATACATGGCTATCATATCTCCTCTCAGCCTTCTCTTCTTCAGGCTAAACATGCCCAGCTCCTTAAGCCGCTCCTCATGGGGCTTGTTCTCCAGACCCTTGATCATTTTAGTCGCCCTCCTCTGGACACATTCCAGCTGGTTAATATTTCTCTTGAATTGTGGTGCCCAGAATTGGACACAATATTCCAGATGTGGTCTAACCAAAGTGGAATAGAGGGGTAGCATGACTTCCTTAGATCTAGACACTATGCTCCTATTGATGCAGGCCAAAATCTCATTGGCTTTTTTTGCCGCCACATCACATGGTTGGCTCATGTTTAACTTGTTGTCCATGAGGACTCCAAGATCTTTTTCACACGTACTGCTCTCAAGCCAGGCATTGTCCCCCATTTTGTATCTTTGCATAATGGGGGACGCCTGGCTTGAGAGCAGTATATGTGAAAAAGATTTTGGAGTCCTCGTTGTTAAAGCATCACAACGTCCGGGCGTCCTCTGGGCAACGTCCTTCCAGACGGCCAATTCTCTCATTCCAGAAGCGACTTGCAGTTTCTCAAGTTGCTCCTGACACGACCAACCCCCCCGCCCCAAAACAAACCTATATTCTCCTAAAAATTAAATATTAACATGGTAGATGAACTGAAACAAATGGCCAGAATTAACTTCCTAGTTGCAGCTAGAACATCACTGAATCAACCGACTGTTGGTAAGTGCATACTTATGTAAATCCCATGGGTCTCCTCTATTTTGGTACTAACAACTGGATTTAGGCTAATATATCCTAATTTTATTCAGATGGTAGACAAGAAGATTGCAGCAGGGTATTGTATGCCTGCCAGGTTTCTCGCCATGGTGGTCTACTTCCAACGGTTTATTCTTAATAGCTGGATGTAAGAGAAGAAGAGGAATACAGTTGCCAAACAGAAGAGGGCAAGCTGGTTCTCCCAGAAACCCCACGTGCTATAGTCAATGTCCTGCTGAATCAGGTATTCCTCTCCAGGGACCCTGAAAGGGAGAAAAGAAAAGAGTTGAAGACATGTGTGTACTTCTTAAGGAAGACTTGGCAGTTGCAACAATTTCACCTATTGAGATATTGAGCTTCTCATCTCTACAAGCGTCGAAAAGGTTGATTCCACATCCCAGTAAGGAGACCACCTATTTATTGACAACTAGCCGTCCCCTGACACACATTGCTGTGGCCCAGTCTGTGTATGTTTTTTGTGTGTGTGTGAATATGTGTGTGCATATATTTGTATATATGTGTATTTATGTGGTTATGCGCATACGTTGTAATGTAATGTATTTTTTATTTTATTTGTTGGCTTTTTAAGTCTCTTCTGCTGTGTTTTTCAATGTTTTTATGAGTGATGGTCATTTGTTGGCCTGATATGTGTATTGTGTCCAAATTTGGTGTCAATTCGTCCAGTGGTTTTTGAGTTATGTTAATCCCACAAACATTACATTTTTATTTATATAGACTAGCCCTCCCCTGCCACGCGTTGGCCCAATCTGGTGATCTGGAAAGTAAAGTAATGTGAAAGCGTTGGTTTCTAGTATACGAGGGGTATTTTTTAAGTAAGGTCCGTTTTGTTGTAGACAGTAGTAGTTCGCGCGCATACCGCAACGAGCGCGTGCGTCGTGTACCGGCATGCCTCGGGAACAACTGTGCTCAGTTTGCACTCTGCAGCTAACCTGTACGGTTCTGTTCTGTGCTTTAAAAATGTTTAAGACTATCAACTCACCCGCCGCATGTGAGGTTCGCTCAGTGATACGGTTTTTGTCAGCAAGGAACCTGCCTGCTGCAGAAAGCACGGTGGACTCAAACAATGATGGATCTGGACCAAACTTGGCATGAATATTCCATATGCCCAAATATGAACACAGATGGAGTTTAAGGGAAATAGACCTTGACATTTGGGAGTTGTAGTTGCTGGGATTTATAGTTCACCTACAATCAAAGAACATTCTGAACTCCACCAATGAATTCAACCAAACATGGCATACAGGACTTCCATGACCAACAGAACACACTGGAAGGGTTTGGTGGGCATTGACCTTGAGTTTGGGAGTTGTAGTTCACCTACATCCAGAGAGCACTGTGGACTCAAACAATGATGGATCTGGATCAAACTTGACACAAATATTCCATATGCCTAAATATGAACACAGATAGAGTTTGGAGGAAATAGACCTTGACATTTGGGATTTGTAGTTACTGGGATTTATAGTTCACTACAATGAAAGAGCATTCTGAAACCCACAAACGACAGAAATGGGGCAAACTTTCCACACAGAACCCCCATGACCAACAGAAAATACTTAAGGCCACCCAGTCCAACTCTCTTCACCAGAACGGGAAAATGTAATCAGAGCCCTCCTGACAAAGAGCCATCCAGTCATATATATAGATAGATAGATATGATTCTCACACACAGATATAGTATCATAGATTTGAAAGAGACCCTTAAAGAAGGGCTATGATATGTTGCATATTCCAGAGTAGGCAAACCAGACACTCTCCACATCAACACTGGCAAAGAAACAACAAGAAATACTGTTTACTCACAAGCAGAAAGGAATTACATATATTAGAAACCAACACTTTCTCATTACTTTATTTTCCAGATCACCAGACTGGGCCACAGCAACGCGTGGCAGGGGACAGCTAGTAGAATATATATATATATATATATATATATATATATATATATATATATATAAAATAAAATAAATATAATATAATATAATATAATATAATATAATATAATAAGTGAATATAATTTTATTTATATTTATTTATAAATAAATAAATATAACAATGTATCATTGGAGCCCTTGTTTCTTTTTCTTTGCAATGTGGGATTTGTGCATCTCTTTATGAGAGGAAGTATATTTACCTGGTAGAGTTCAAGTAGAAGACTAGTCCTTTGAGTTCATTGATAGCTAGAGCCTGAAATAGAAACATGATTTTTACAAATTCAAATAATTTAAAGAATCCATCTCTTCCCCTATAAAGATGAGGAAAATATTTTATTTTAAAGGATTATCTTTTCCAAATTGTAACACTTTCCTTGAATCTTAATCTTTTTTTTTCTACCAATGAGAAAAGAGGAAATATTTTGCCTCAAAAAAAAGGTCTCAAATTAATTTACAGTATTTATATTCCGCCCTTCTCACCCTGCAGGGGACACAGGGCGGAATACAATGTACATATACATGGCAAACATTCAATGCCATAGACACACAACACATATAGACAGACAGTCAGAGGATATTTAACATGCCAACTTTTTCTGGCCACCAGGGGAGCTGTTGCTTCACCGTCCATCTGCGACACTGATGAAGTATTTCCTCATTCCCTGCATGCTTGTTGGAGATTTTTATGGCCTCATAAATTAGTTAAATTAGTTAAATTAATATAAGTAGTACTTAATTTTCCTACTTGACAGATGCAACTGTCTTTCCGGCTATAAAGGACGACAACAAGCTACACAATTGGCTGGAAGCTCACTCCGACCCGGGTTGGCTTTGAACTCATGACCTTTCAGTCAGAAGTGATCTTAATGCAGATGTTTCCAATTTAATCTGGCACCACTTTCCACAAATTTCCCTTTGCAAATAAAATTCCCTGAGCATTATGTATACAAAATACTTAATTTGCACCTTTGCTTTTTAATTAGTACTTCAACCACATTTCTGAAACTCTTTCAACATAGAAGAATTAAAAATATAAGCCACAGATGCTATTGAGATGTTGCTCACCGAGTCCCCTTCTACACTGCCATATAATCCATATTCTCAAAGTAGATAATCCACATTATCTGCTTTGAACTGGATTATAGGAGTCTACACTGCCATACAATCCAGCTAAAAACAGATAATCTGAATTTTATATGGCAGCGTAGAAGGGGACTGAAATCCCTGTCTTTTTTCCAGTATTGGCAATGCTCCCACGCACATCTCCAAAAATAAGGAACTACTTTGTACTAGATGTATCCTGTTTCTTTTGGGATATCCAGGCACATGGAGAATTACTAGCAGAACCTGAAACATTGAGAATCAAGGATCTAAGGGTGTATCTGCACTGCAGAATTGGAGCCCCTGGTGCCGCAGTGGGTTAAACCCCTGTGCCGGCAGGACTGAAGACCGACAGGTTGCATGTTCGAATCCGGGGAGGGGCGGATGAGCTCCCTCTATCAGCTCCAGCTCCTCATGCAGGGACATGAGAGAAGCCTCCCACAAGGATGATAAAAACATCAAAATCATCCGGGCGTCCCCTGGGCAACGTCCTTGCAGACGGCCAATTCTCTCACACCAGAAGCGACTTCTGACACGACAAAAAAGCTAACAAAAAAACCTGCAGAATTAATGTAGTTTGACGCCACTTTTACGTAGTTTGACACCACTTTTTTACATTGACGGCAATGTAAATATGTAAATAATTTTTGGGGGAAAGTATTTAGAGAAATAGAGGATATAACCATCTAGAACACTAAGATCTTCTGGGGAGGCCTTGCTCTCGCTCCCGCCTTCCTCACAGATGTGTCTGGAGGGGACGAAAGACAAGGCCTTCTCAGCGGTGGCCCCTCAACTGTGGAACGCCCTGCCTAGAGGGATAAAATCAGCCCCCTCCCTCCTGTCCTTCCGAAGAATGGTGAAAACCTGGCTTTTTGAACAGGCCTTCCTAAATATGACATAAATATATGATATTATGGACAACTGACGACGCAACTGGACAATGATTTGGGATGGAGATGTTTTGATAATGTTTTTAAATGCTGTGTATGATTTTTACGTTTTTATAGTGCTGTTAGTATTTTAAAGTATGAATGATTGTTTTATTTTGTTGTAACTGCTCTGGCATCGAATTGTTGCCTATTGTTAACCACTCCAAGTCGCCCTTGGGCTGAGAGGGGCAGTATATAAATGTAGTAAACAAACAAACAAACAAACAAATAAATAAAATATAATGAATATTAAAATAGAAAGAAGTCCTAGTATAGCTTTAATATCATTATATAATAATAAACAATTGAAAAAAGAGGCTAAAGATGTGATAACAAACTTATTAACAATAGCAAGACTTTTCATCCTGTGGCTCAGTACTATGGAAGCATGGGAGTTGTAGTTTTACAAGGTATTTGGCTTGACCAAGTGATGATGGGAAGCATATCCCAATCCCTGCTTTTGCCAGTAGATGCTTCCTATACCTGAAAATAAGGGAGTATGCAGCTCATGCTAAATCATAGAATCATAGAATCAAAGAGTTGGAAGAGACCTCATGGACCATCCAGTCCAACCCCCTGCCAAGAAGCAGGAATATTGCATTCAAATCACCCCTGACAGATGGCCATCCAGCCTCTGCTTAAAAGCTTCCAAAGAATGGATGGGGTTGTGTAGACTAGCGGAAAAAGGAGGCAGGAAATGGAGCTTCAATTAAGAAGTGGACTAAATAGTGCAATATAAAGGCATTGCACATGCTAACATAATATGTTCTTAAACCTTTTGTAGAAAGAATAGCCATTGCGTAAGTTGGGACAACACATAGCAGGAAGGTACCCTCTATATCAGGGGTCCTCAATCTTTTTAAACAGAGGGCCAGGTCACAGTCCTTCAAACCTTTGGACGGCCGGATTATAATTAGAAAAAAAAAAGAATTAATTTATATTCACACTACACATATCTTATTTGTAGTGCAAAAAACACTTTAAACAATACAATAATTAAAATGAAGAACAATTTTAACACATTTAAACTTATTAGTATTTCAATGGGAAGTGTGGGCCGGCTTTTGGTTGATGACATAGGATTGTTGTTGTTGTGTGCTTTCAAGTCGTTTCAGACTTAGGTTGACCCTGAGCGAAGGCCAGGTAAATGACCTTGGAGGGCCATATCCGGCCCCTGGGTCTTAGTTTGAGGGCCCCTACTCTATATTCACCCTTGAATACTAATATGGCCAAAAAAAAGGGTATTGTAATATGGTGTTTTACTTGAGCTTTACTACATCTCACCCTTCCCTCCAAGGAGAAGTTAAGATGACTCACGTTCATGCCATATCTGTAAATGCTGATCCATTTGATCCAGGATAACCAGTCCAGCATGGTATTGAGGTTTACAAGAAATCCACCAAAGACCTGCAGGATTCGACATTGTTTCAAAACAAACAAACAGTTAAAAGCCATAGCAAAGTTTTGAATTACATTGAAAGACTATCAGGCACTTTGAATGATAAAGGATGACCTTCAAGGGATGTGCACCCCATTCCCAAAAAACTATAAACAAAGAATGTTCTCAAAACATGAGAACATACGAGGGGTATTTTTTAAATAAGGTCCGTTTTGTTGTAGACACTAGTAGTTCGCGCGCATACCACAACGAGCGCGTGCGTCGTGTACCGGCATGCCTCGGGAACAACTGTGCTCAGTTTCCGCTCTGTAGCTAACCTGTACGGTTCTGATCTGTGCTTTAAAAATGTTTAAGACTATCAACTCACCCGCCGCATGTGAAGTTATTGTTAGCAAGATACGGTTTTTGTCAGGAAGGAACCTGCCTGCTGCAGAAATTCATCGACAGATTTATGAAGTGTACGGAGATACTGTTATGAGTGAAAGCAAAGTGCGTAAGTGGGTACGACAATTCAAAGACGGCCGTGACAACGTCCATGATGAGGACCGCTCCGGTCGCCCTTCGACGACGTGAAAACGGCAGTGAACTCTTGGTTATCGGAGCAGGCGGCAAGTTTTTATGAAGAGGGTGTTTTAAAATTGGTTCAGAGGTATGATAAGTGTTTGAACAAACTTGGCAACTATGTCGAAAAATAGAGTGAAGTATGTACTTTCTGAAAATAAATTTACTTTTTTGAAATAAACTTTCATTGTGTACTTATGTTCAAACGGACCTTACTTACCCCTTGTATTTTGAGTTGGAAGGAAAAAGTTATCCCGAGGCAGATTATTTCTTTCTAATGGACTCTCCCCACAACCTGGTGCCCTCCAATTTATTTGTACTTGCATACACACAGAGCCGATATCCACGATTTAATTTGTCCAGGTCTGACAAAATATATTCTCCGTAGGCATTTTTCAGGCCCTCCAATGTCACTCTGAGTTATTATTCTGCCAGAAGTATTTTATTTCAAATAGGGCTTGGTATTACCCATGCTTTCACATTAGAATCATAGAATCATAGAATCAAAGAGTTGGAAGAGACCTCATGGGCCATCCAGTCCAACCCCCTGCCAAGAAGCAGGAATATTGCATTCAAATCACCCCTGACAAATGGCCATCCAGCCTCTGCTTAAAAGCTTCCAAAGAAGGAGCCTCCACCACACTCCGGGGCAGAGAGTTCCACTGCTGAACGGCTCTCACAGTCAGGAAGTTCTTCCTAATGTTCAGATGGAATCTCCTCTCTTGTAGTTTGAAGCCATTGTTCCGCGTCCTAGTCTCCAAGGAAGCAGAAAACAAGCTTGCTCCCTCCTCCCTGTGGCTTCCTCTCACATATTTATACATGGCTATCATATCTCCTCTCAGCCTTCTCTTCTTCAGGCTAAACATGCCCAGTTCCTTAAGCCGCTCCTCATAGGGCTTGTTCTCCAGACCCTTGATCATTTTAGTCGCCCTCCTCTGGACACATTCCAGCTTGTCAATATCTCTCTTGAATTGTGGTGCCCAGAATTGGACACAATATTCCAGATGTGTTCTAACCAAAGCAGAATAGAGGGGTAGCATTACTTCCTTAGATCTAGACGCTATGCTCCTATTGATGCAGGCCAAAATCCCATTGGCTTTTTTTGCCGCCACATCACATTGTTGGCTCATGTTTAACTTGTTGTCCACGAGGACTCCAAGATCTTTTTCACACGTACTGCTCTCGAGCCAGGCGTCCCCCATTCTGTATCTTTGCATTTCATTTTTTCTGCCAAAGTGGAGTATCTTGCATTTGTCACTGTTGAACTTCATTTTGTTAGTTTTGGCCCATCTCTCTAATCTGTCAAGATCGTTTTGAATTCTGCTCCTGTCCTCTGGAGTATTGGCTATCCCTCCCAATTTGGTGTCGTCTGCAAACTTGATGATCATGCCTTCTAGCCCTTCATCTAAGTCATTAATAAAGATGTTGAACAACATTGTTGTTGTTGTTTATTCATTCAGTTGCTTGCGACTCTTTGTGACCTCATGGACCAGCCCACGCCAGAGCTCCCTGTCAATCATCACCACCCCCAGCTCCTTCAGAGTCAAGCCAGTCACTTCAAGGATATCATCCATCCATCTTGACCTTGGTCAGCCCCTCTTTCTTTTTCCTTCCGTTTTCCCAGGTATCGTTGCCTTCTCTAAGCTTTCCTGTTTTCTCATGATGTGGCCAAAGTACTTCATCTTGGCCTCTAATATCCTTCCCCCCAATGAGCAGTTGGGCTTTATTTCCTGAAGTATGGACTCGTTGGATCTTCTTGCAGTCCAAGGCACTCTCAGAACTTTCCTCCAACACCACCGTTCCAAAGGATCTATTTTCCTTTGCTCAGTCTGTCACTGCCTCCACATGTTCAAACTACAAGAAAGGAGATTCCATCTGAACATAAGGAAGAACTTCCTGCCTGTGAGAGCCGTTCAGCAGTGGAACTCTCTGCCCCGGAGTGTGGTGGAGGCTCCTTCTTTGGAAGTTTTTAAACAGAGGCTGGATGGCCATCTGTCAGGGGTGATTTAAATGCAATATTCCTACTTCTTGGCAGGGGATTGGACTGGATGGCCCATGAGGTCTCTTCCAACTCTGTGATTCTATGATCCCTCTATTTGCCAGTTATCAATCAGTCCGGTTGCCATAATCTTGTTTTTTTTTTTAATGTTTAACTGCAACCCAGCTTTTGCACTTTCTTCTTTCACCTTGGTTATAAGGCTCCTCAACTACTCCTCGCTTTCGGCCATCAAAGTGGTATCATCTGCATATCAAGGTTGTTAATGTTTCTTCCAGCAATTTTAACCCAGCCTTGCATTCATCAAGCTCCGCACATCGCATGATGTGTTCTGCATACAAGTTGAATAGGTTGAGCGAGAGTATACAACCCTGCCGTACGCCTTTCCCAATCTTGAACTAGTCTATTGTTCCATTCTTACTGTTGCTACTTGGGATATGCTTTCACATATCTCCAGGAATATATTTCTTGAGGATACGGGGATTGTACTATAGGTCAGGATTTCTACTTCCACCAAACCCAACTAACCCCGCCTAAAACTAATCTGGCTAGAGTTTGGAATAGTGATTTTTGAAAAAAAACCCCTTTGGTCTCCTGAATCTTCCATTCTGTCAGGATTTTAGAATTTGTATTCAAATAAAAGTAATCCTTCCAAGCTCTGCATCCAACCTGTTGGTAAAATCTTTGGATTTTGTATCCTGCTAGGGATGCTGTGAGTGGGATTTTTCTTGGGGGGGGGGGAGGGGGAGGGGGATCTAGTTTTTATTTTATTTCAATTGTACTATAACTCTTGACACAAATATTTAATTTTTAAGATGTCTATATTTATATGTACAGGCCTTGTTTTTAACTTCTATTGTATTCTTTTGGTCACTGGCAGTTGCCTTGAGTCCCTATTTGGAGAAAGGTGGGATAAAAATAAAGATGATGATTGGGGTGTTGTTTGGTTGTGTTCTAGCAGCATTTTCTCCTGATGTTTTGCCTACATCTGTGGCTGGCATCTTCAGAGGATCTGATGGTGGTACCGCAAGTGAAGTATATATACCTGTGAAATGTCCAGGTTGGGAGAAAGAACCAATGTCTGTTAACCAAGTGTGAAGGGTGCAATTAGCAAGCTTATTGCACCTCTGAGGATGCTTGCCATAGATGCAGGTGAAACGTCAGGAGAGAATGCTTCTCGAACACGGCCATATAGCCCAAAAAACCTACAACAACCCAGTGATTCTAGCCATGAAAGCCTTGGACAATACATTAATTTGCTAATGTTTGAGTGGGACCCCTCCATTAGCATGAGAGTAGCTAACTTTTTTTAACAAACTTAGATATGCAGATGATACCACTTTGATGGCTGAAAGTGAGGAGAAGCTGAGGAGCCTTAGAAGAAAGTGCAAAAGCTGGGATGCAATCAAAAATAAAAAAACAAGATTATGGCAACCAGACTGATTTATAACTGGAAAATAGAGGGAGGAAACATGGAGGCAGTGACAGACTTTGTATTTCTAGGTGCAAAGATTACGGCAGACACAGACTGCAGCCATTAAATCAGAAGATGTTTACTTCTTGGGAGGAGAGCAATGTCCAATCTCAATAAAATAGTGAAGAGTAGAGACATCACACTGGCAACGAAGATCCACACAGTTAAAGCAATGGTACTACCCGTAGTAACCTATGGATGCAAGAGCTGGACCATAAGGAAGGCTGAGCGAAGGAAGATAGATACTTTTGAACTGTGGTGCTAGAGGAAAATTCTGAGAGTGCCTTGGACCACAAGAAGATCAAACCAGTTCATACTGGTTCTGACTAAAATTTGGACCAGGTTCACCACACTGCTGACACAGAGATCTACAGCTTGCCATGGAGGGCCTGGGTATCCAAACAGAGTATTTTGCGTACAGGACGGCTTTGAAGTTTTAAAAAAGAAGAAGCAACTTGCCATCATGAAGACATACGGCAGGGCGATCAAGAGGTTGGCAACGGCGAAAGTGTTGACGCTGGAGCTCACCAAGAAAGCCATGCTCACCGCTGCAAGATTGGTCAGGCTAAGTGACAAAACATACAGGAAGAAAGCTTCTGCTTGGGGTCTGAGACCTGAGGATGGACAGAAAAGGAAAGCAACAAGTTGCAGCACACATGAAAAGTCCTGGATGATGGTTTTGCTCTTGGATGTTTTGAACTCTGCATCCCTTATACTCAATCGATATAAATAAAAATGTAATGTTCGTTTGTGGGATTAACGTAACTCAAAAACCACTGGATGAATTGAGACCAAATTTGGACACAAGACACATCTCAGGCCAAAGAGTGACCATCACTCATAATAACACTGAAAAACACAGCAGGAGGGATTTTAAAAGCCAAAAACCCAAAGTTTACATTACAACGCATGCACAAAACTACATATATAGGCAAACACACATATATATACACACAAAACACATGCACAGAAAGGGGGAAGGAAGAAGGAGGGCGAGAATGAGGGAGAGGAGGATAGAGAACGAAGTAGAGAAGGAGGGAGAGAAAGAGGGAGAGAAGAGAAAGAAGGAGGGAAGGAGAGAAGGAAGGAAAGAAAGAAGGGTAGATAAGGAAATAAAAAAGTGAAAGGGAAGGAAGGAGAGAAGGGACGAAAGAAAGAGGGAAGGAAGGAAGGAAGGAAGGAAGGAAGGAAGGAAGGAAGGAAGGAAGGAAGGAAGGAAAGAAAGAGACAAGGAAGGATGGAACCAAAGAGCAAAGGAAGCAAGAAAGGAAACAGGTAGAGAAGGAAGAAAGAAGAAGGGAAAGAAAAAGAGGGAAGGAAGGAAATAGGGAGGGAAGGAAGGGTAGGAAAAAAAGAGAGAAAGAGGGAGGTAAGGTTGACCACAGCAAAGCGTGGCAGGTACAGCTAGTCTATATAAATAAAAATGTAATGTTCGTTTGTGGGATTAACAGAACTCAAAAACCAGTGGGCGAATTGACAACAAATTTGGACAGCATACACCTAACAACCCAATGTATGTCCTTCACTCGAAAAAATTGAGTTTGTCATTTGGGAGTTGTAGTTGCTGGGATTTATAGTTCACCTACAATCAAAGAGCATTCTGAACTCCACCAATGATGGAATTGAACCAAACATGGTATACAGGACTTTCTTGACCAACAGAACACACTGTAAGGGTTTGGTGGGCATTGACCTTGAGTTTGGGAGCTGTAGTTCACCTACATCCAGAGAGCACTGTGGACTCAAACAATGATGGATCTGAACCAAACTTGGCACAAGCACTCAATACGCCCAAATATGAACACAGATGGAGTTTGAGGGAAATAGACCTTGACAGTTGGGAGTTGTAGTCACTGGGATTCACAGTTCACCTACAACCAAGGAGCATTCTGAACCCACAAATGACAGAATTGGGGCAAACTTCCCACAAAGAACCCCCATACTGAAGGCCAACCAGTCCAACTCCCTTCACCAGGGCAAGAAAATCTAATCAAAGCCCTCCTGACAAAGGGCTATCCAGCCATAAATATAGATAGATAGATAGATAGATAGATAGATGATTCACACACAAAGAGATATAATATCACAACTTTGAAAGGGACCCCTAAAGAAGGACAATGACATGTTGCATATTCCAGAGTAGGCAAACCAGACACTCTCCAAATCAACACTGACAAAGAAACAACAAGAAATACTGTTTACCCACAAGCATAAAGAAATTACATAGATTAGAAACCATTACTTTATTTTCCCGATCACCAGACTGGGCCACAGCAATGCGTGGCAGGGGACAACTAGTATGTGTATATATATATAAATGCTCTGTGCATAATGAGTACCTTAAAAACAAAAGAACCAATGAATGAAATAACACAAAATTTGGCAACAAAACATCTCAAAACACAATGAGTGACCATCACTCAAAAAATTATGATTTTGACATTGGGAGTTGTAGTTGCTGGGATTTATAGTTCACCTATAATCAAAGAGCATTCTGAACTCCACCAACAATGGAATTGAACCAAACTTGGTACACAGAACTCCCATGACCAACAGAAAATACTGAAAGTTTTTGGTGGGCATTGACCTTGAGTTTTGGAACTGTAGTTCACCTCCATCCAGAGAACACTGTGGACTCAAACAATGATGGATCTGGACCAAACTTGACAGGAATACTCAATATGCCCAAATGTGGACACAGATGGAGTTTGGGGGAAATAGACATTGACATTTAGAAGTTGTAGTTACTAGGACTTATAGTTCATCTACAATCGAGCATTCCGAACCCCATCAACAATGGAATTGGGCCAAACATCCCACACAGAACCCCCATGACCAACAGAAAATACTGTGTTTTCTGGTGGTCTTTGGTGACCCCCCCCTCGGGTCTTTACTTTCCAGGTTCAGAAATGGTGCCTTAAGGCCATCCATTCCAACCCCCTTCACCAGGGCAAGAAAACATAATCAAAGCCCTCCTGACAAAGAGCCATCCAGCCATTCACACACACACACACATGTGGAGTCCCCGGTGACGCAGTGGGTTAAAGCCCTGTGCCGGCAGGACTGAAGACTAACAGGTCGCAGGTTCTAATCCGGGGAGAGACGGATGAGCTCCCTCTATCAGCTCCAGCTCCTCATGGGGGACATGAGAGAAGCCTCCCACAAGGATGATAAAACATCAAATCATCCGGGCATCCCTTGGGCAACCTCCTTGCATATGGCCAATTCTCTCACACCAGAAGCGACTTGCAGTTTCTCAGGTCGCTCCTGTCCCGACAAAAAAACAACAACAAAACAAAACACACATATGTATATGACAGATGCAGTATCAAAGCTTTGAAAGGGACCCTAAAGAAGGACAATGATATGTTGTATGTTCCAGAGTAGGCAAATCAGACAATCTCCACATCAACACTGGCAAAGAAACAGCAAGAAATACTGTTTACCCACAAGCATAAAGAAATTACATATATTAGAAACCAACACTTTCTCATTACTTTATTTTCCAGATCACCAGACTGGGCCACAGCAACACGTGGCAAGGGAACCGCTAGTGTCTTTATATAACTATTAGATGTGTTAGACCTGAAAAGGTTTTTAACGTGGACTTTTCATACATCTCCCCATCTTCCCCTCATTTCCCATGGTTCAAGGCACAGGTCATAACTCACCCATCATGAAGTACGCAATGGAAGAGAACAACAACACAGGGAGGATGCGGTTGGGAAGGAGATCGGCAAATACTTTGGCCAGAAAGAAGGCAGAGGTTCTGTAGTAACTCCTGGCGCTCTCATGGCTGGATGGACAAGAAGGAAGAAAATGGTTTTAAAAAAGATGTCACCCATGAAAGTTTACAAATTGGAATGGAAGCTCATAGATTTGATTCCTTTCCCTGTCTATACAAGAACAGTCCGGCAACGGAAGCAGAAGTAGGATCTTTATTGGGTTAAATATGTGAGGAATATTAAGATTTGAAAAAGGATGCCATGATATGGTGGGTTAACTGGAGAGAGATGTGTTAGCAGCTCATTGGCTGAGTGTGCCAGGGGCTGGGATTCTGATTGGCTGGCTAGCTGCTGAGGCCAACGGTTCTAACTGTCATTCTGCCATTTGTTCTCTCTTTGGACAGTGAAGAGAAAGTACTGGCTGCCAGCTATCTTAAGGACTGATCATTTTACGGCATGAAGCATATTTCAAAGAGTATTTAAAAAGACAATTTTATTCCTCTGTTCCCTGCCTGAATTCAAAGAGGCAAAAGGTCCCTAAGACCAAAAGTAAAACAATTATATAATTGCAATTATGTATATTATGGGTTGTTATAGGTTTTTTCGGGCTATATGGCCATAGTCTAGAGCAGTGGTTCTCAACCTGGGGTCCCCAGATGTTTTTGGCCTACAACTCCCAGAAATCTCAGCCAGTTTATCAGCTGTTAGGATTTCTGGGAGTTGTAGGCCAAAAACATCTGGGGACCCCAGGTTGAGAACCACTGGTCTAGAGGCATTCTCTCCTGACGTTTCGCCTGCATCTATGGCAAGCATCCTCATATACATTATTGCAATTATATAATTGTTTTACTTTTGGTCTTAGGGACCTTTTGCCTTTTGCATTTCAGGGAACCCTGGCTCTCTATTTTTTGTTGAATTCAAAGAGACCAATGTATAATAATAATAATAATAATCATCATCATCATCATCATCATCATTTATACCCCGCCAACATCTCCCCCAACGGGGACTCAGAGCGGCTTACATGGGGCCAAGCCCGAACAACAAATTACAATACAAAAATACAAATTGCAATAAAATAAACAGCATAACAATAAACTATATATTGTTAGCATGTTTGAACCTTTGAACTAAAGGAAAGATACTGTTGCTTGTTTCACAAGCCTAAGTGACATTTTATTATACAGCAGGACACACCTTGGTTTAAATACTGTGGTAAAACTTCTGCTTATTCATATTTACCAAACCTCACAAGGAATCCATCCTGGTGGACTTGTTCTGCAGAACTTTCTATGTCTGCATTACCTGGCCTGAACATGAAACCAACAAACTTGGCATTCCAGAATCTACATTAGGCATCCTTCAAACTTTTTGGGTCTCCAACTACCAGAAGCCTTAATAAGCTTGTTCAATTGTCAGATATTCTGGGAGTAGAAGGCCCAAACAGTTGGAGGGCCATGGTTTGAGGATGCCTGATCTACATACTATTGTTTGTCCAGCTGAAAATTGTACATAGGAAAATGTGCATGTTTCAGCTGAAAATTGTACATAGGAAAATGTGCATGGCTTGTTGTAGGATTTTTTTTCCGGGCTATATGGCCATGTTCTAGAGGCATTTTCTCCTGACGTTTCGCCTGCATCTATGGCAAGCATCCTCAGAGGTAGTGAGGTCTGTTGGAAGTAGGAAAAAGGGTTTATATATCTATGGAATGACCAGGGTGGGATAAAGAACTCTTGTCTGTTGGAGCTAGGAGTGAATGTTTCAACTGACCACCGTGATTAGCATTTGATGCCCTGGAAGTGCCTAGGGCAATCTTTTGTTGAGAGGTGATTAGATGTCCTTGTTTGTTTCCACTCTGTTGTTTTGCTATTGTAATTTTAGAGTTTTTTAATACTGGTAGCCAGATTTTGTTCATTTCATAGTTTCCTCTTTTCTATTGAAATTGTCCATATGCTTATGGATTTCAATGGCTTCTCTGTGTAGTCTGACATGGTGGTTGTGAGAGTGGGCCAACATTTCTGTGTTCTCAAATCATATGCTGTATCCAGGTTGGTTCATCAGGTGCTTTGCTATGGCTGACTTCAGAGAAGCCATTGAAATCCACAAGCATGTGAACAATTTCAACAGAAAGGAGGAAACCATGAAAATGAACAAAATCTGGCTACTAGCATTAAAAAAAACCCTCTAAAATCACAACAGCAAAACAACAGAGAGGTAACAACCAAGGACATCTAATCACCTCTCAACAAAAGATTCCCCCAGGCACTAACAAGCCACACCAAAAAACTGACAGGCCATCAAATGCTAATTAAGGTGGTCAGATGAAACATTCACACCTACTCCAGCAGACAAAGGTCCTTTGTCCCACCCTGGTCATTCCACAGATATATAAACCCATTTTCCTACTTCCAACAGACCTCACAACCTCTGAGGATGCTTGCCATAGATGCAGGCGAAACGTCAGGAGAAAATGCCTCTAGAACATGGCCATATAGCCCGAAAAAAAAAAACCTACAATAATCCAGTGATTCCAGCCATGAAAGCCTTCGACAAAATGTGCATGGTTTGGCTGTGTGCAAACCATCCAACCTACAAAGTAGAGGCGAAACACTAGATCTACACTCTTTGTCTTCCCTGAATATGAGCACAAAGGATGGACTGAAGACTGACAAATTTAGGCATTAATCAACCAAAACTCCTCAGCACTGATCTTGGAACAAGGATCAGGGAAGCGGCTTGAACATCAATGTGATATTAATAATTATACTCCTCCATCTCTATTCCTACATGCAAAACACAGATCTCCATCAATTAGCATGAGTCCATCTGGCTGCTTGATGCTATTACACAGTACAAATTATATTGTGTTTAGTTCTGGATGAAAGCTGAGACGTCTGGCATGAGATTCTGAAAATGCCATTTTCTGGCTTTATTCAGCATATACAGATAAAAATTTATTTGAATCATGACAGGTGCTCACATGAAGAGTTTTCTATCATAGATGAAGAGCTCCACTGCAGACAGATTCCCAAAGATCTGAGTGAGGACCATGAAAAAGAAGGCTCCCAACCTGCAGCAAGATAATAAATAGATGTATTATATTTACTTATGTGAATGTTGCAATGTGGTAAAATGCAGGAATTCAGTTTTTGTCCAAACAATTGCTCCACTTCTTTTTGTAAACCAAAACAAGATTTGTTGCACCAAGATAATTTTAACATTTACCTTCATGGACTATAATCCAGGAGTCCTCAAATTTTTTAAACAGAGGGCCAGGTCACAGTCTCTCAAACTGTTGGAGGGCCGGATTATAATTTGGAAAAAAATGAATGAATTGCTATGCACACTGCACATATTTGGAGTGGAAAAAAACCTCTTAAAAATACAATAATTCAAATGAACAACAATTTTAACAAATATATAAACTTACTAGCCGTGCCATGCCACGCGTTGCTGTGGCCTTTAGTAAGAGTTTTGAAGTCTCTGCCTGGCCTCTCTTCCTTCCTTCACTCGCCCTCTTTCCCTCTTTCTCTCTCTCACACTCCTTCCTTTCCCCTCTTTCTCTCTCTCTCTCTCTCTCTCTGGCATCCCTCCTTCCTCCCCCTTCTTTATGCTTGTGTGTAAACTTGAGTATCTTCTGTTGGTCATGGGGGTTCAGTGTGGCATGTTTGCCCCAATTCTGTCGTTGGTGGGGTTCAGGATGCTCTTTGAGTGTTGGTGAACTCTGAATCCCAGTGACTACAACTCCCAAATGTCAAGGTCTATTTCCCTCAAACTCCATCTGTGTTCATATTTGGGCGTATTGAATGCTTTGGTCCGGATCCATCATTGTGTCTTCAAAGTCGCCCCCTCCCTTCTCCCCACCCCTTCCCTCCCTGAGTCACTCCTTCCCTCCTCCCACCCCCTCCGGAAAGACACGCCCCCTCCCTTCGCCCCACCCCTTCCCTTCCTGATTGACTCCTGGAAGGAAAGGGGTGGGGCGAAGGGAGGGGGCATGTCTTTCCGGAGGGGCTGGGAGGAGGGAAGGGGTGGGGAGAAGGGAGGGGGCGACTTTGAAGACACGCCCCCTCCCTTCGCCCCACCCCTTTCCTTCCAGGAGTGTCTCAGGGAGGGAAGGGGTGGGGCGAAGGGAGGGGGCGTGTCTTTCCAGTGGGGATGCGGCACGGCGAGGCTTGGAGGCAGCGTCGGGGGGGGGGGTAAGATGAAGGAGGGGGTGGAGGGAAGGGGGCGGGGGGAAGTTGCGTTCTTTGTGTGTGTGTGTGTGCCGTGTGTGGGGAAGTGCGGTGACGTGTTCACGCTGGGCGGGGCGAGGGAGGGAGGGAAGTGCGTTGGCCGTTCGGCCATGTGTGTGCGTGCGCTGGGGACTTTGCGCCAGTGCGCATGCTCAGTTGTTTTGCCGTTTTTTCTGTGTGTGGTTGTGTTGTTTTGATTTCTGACTGGATTAGTTTGTACCTAGTGGGTTGTCCTTGGGGCATGGCAATTTTGGTGGAGTTTTATGGAGGGGTTTTAGAGTTTTGCTTCCCCGTTGGACGCCAGTAGGAAATTTATAGATATAGATTAATATTTCAATGGGAAGTGCAGGCCTTCTTTTGCCTAATGAGATAGGTTTGATGTTGTTGTTGTTGTTGTTGTTGTTGTTGTTGTGTGCTTTCAAGTCGTTTCAGACTTAGGTTGACCCTGAGCGAGGGCCGGGTAAATGACCTCGGAGGGCCGTATCCGGCCCTCGGGCCTTAGTTTGAGGACCTCTGCTATAATCTATCACAGTGCTTCTCAACCTGGGGGTTGGGACCCCTGGGGGGTCACAAGGGGGTGTCAGAGGGGTCGCCAAAGACCACCAGAAAACACAGTGTTTTCTGTTGGTCATGGGGGTTCTTTGTGGGAAGTTTGGCCCAGTTCTATCATTGGTGGGATTCAGATTGCTCTTTGATTGTAGGTGAACTACAAATCCTAGAAACGACAACTCCCAAATGTCAATGTCTATTTTCCCCCAAACTCCATCTGTGTTCACCTTTGGGCATATTGCGTATTTGTGTCAAGTTTGATCCAAATCCATCATTGTTTGAGTCCACAGTGCTCTCTGGATGTAGGTGAACTACAACTCCCAAATTCAAGGTCAATGCCCACCAAACCCTTCCAGTATTTCCTCTTGGTTATGGGGGTTCTGTGCGAGAAGTTTGGCCCAATTCTTTTGGTGGGGTTCAGAATGCTCTTTGATCGTAGGTGAACTATAAATCCCAGCAACTACAACTCCCAAATGACAAAATCAATCCCCCCCAAGCCCACCAGTATTCAAATTTGGGAGTAATGGGTATTTCTGCCAAATTTGGTCCAGTAAATTAAAATACATCCTGCATATTGGAGATTAATATTACTATTCAGAACAGTAGCAAAATTCCAGTTATGAAGTAGCAAGGAAAATAATGGTATAGTTGGGGGTCACCACAACATGAGGAACTGGATTAAGGGGTTGCAGCATCAGGAAGGTTGAGAAACACTGATCTATCAGAAGCTGTGCTGGTCAGTGACCATAATAAAATTTTGTATTGTATCAGAAGAATGCAGTGCCGCTATGTGCAACATATGTGGTTCAGAGTTGCATCTACAAAGATTCATATTAGGGATCTTCTTGCACTACAGCAGAATTAATTTTGATTTAATCCAACTCATAAGCATGATTGTTGAGTAGTTGCTGATGTTGCTCAGCAATTACACTATGTAACACATTTTTTGTTCCTGGGTTATAACAGTCATTTCCTAATTGGTTCTATCATGAAAACATGGAAAAACTTTGTTGTGGTTTGCACATTGGAAGGTTAAAAATTGCATGTTTTTATTAAGGAAAATTACAAACGAAGTGCCTAGACTGAAGGAAATAATGGTACTTCTTTCAGCCACAAAAACCAAGTTTCTGGACTATAACAACTACTTTCAAAGTAACTACCACACAATTAAATAGGAAATAACACTTTCAAATCAGGAACCTTTTTTTTTCTTCAAATTTTGTTACATAGTGTTAAGGTAAAGGTTGTCCCCTGGCATTAAGTCCAGTTGTGTCCGACTCTGGGGTTTGGTGCTCATCTCCATTTCTAAGCTGAAGAGCTGGCATTGTCCATAGACACCTCCAAGATCATGTGGCTGGCATGCCTGCATGGAGTGCCGTTACCTTCCTGCCGGAGCGGTACCTATTGATAATCTCCCATTTGCATGTTTTTGAACTACTAGGTTGGCAAGGCCACAAGGCAGCCAGGGGTTCCTTCGCGCAAGCCCTCCCTTGATTGTGGGCTGGATTCAGAGTGCACTTTGATTGTAGGTGAACTAGAAATCCCAGCAAATACAACTCCCAAATGTCAAGTCAATGTTCCCCAAACTCCACCGGTTTTCACATTTGGGCGTATTGAGTATTGGTGTCAAGTTTGGTCCGGATCCATCATTGTTTGAGTCCACAGTGCTTTTGGAGGTAGGTGAACTACAATTCCAAAACTCAAGGTCCATGCCTGCCAAATCTTTCCAGTATTTTCTGTTGGTCATGGGAGTTCTGTGTGCCACATTTGGTTCAATTCCATCGTTGATGGAGTTCAGAATGCTCTTTGACTGTAGGTGAACTATAAATCCTAGCAACTACAACTCCCAAGTGTCAAGGTCTAATTTCCCCAAACTCTACCAGTGTTCACATTTGGGCAGATTGAGTATTCTTGCCAGGTTTGGTCCAGATTCATCACTGTTTGAGTCCACAGTGCTCGCCTGATGTAGGTGAGCTACAGCTCCAAAACTCAAGGTCAATGGCCACCAAACCCTTCCAGTATTTTTTATTGGTCAAGGGATATCTGTGTGCCAAGTTTGTTTCAATTACATCGTTGGTGGAGTTCAGAATGCTCTTTGATTGTAGGTTAACAATAAATCCCAACAACGCTACCGCTGAGTTGCTGAGCTTGTTGACCGAAAGGGCGCAGGTTCAAATCCAGGAAGCGGCATGAGCTTCCGCTGTCAGCCCTAGCTTCTGCCAACTTAGCAGTTCAAAAACATGCAAATGTGAGTACTGCTCTGGTGGGAAGGTAACGATGCTCCCTGCAGTTATGCTGGCCACATGACCTTGGAGGTGTCTACGGACAACGCTGGCTCTTTGGCTTAGAAATGGAAATGAGCACCACACCCAAGTCAGACATGACTGGACATAATGTCAGGGGAAAACCTTTACCTACAACTCCCAAATGACAAAACCAACCCCCCCCCCAACCCCACCAGTATTCAAATTTGGGTGTATTGGGTAATTATGCCAAATTTGGTTGGGGGATCACCACAACATGAGGAACTGCATTAAGGGGTCACAGCATTAGGAAGGTTGAGAACCACTGCACTAGATGGTAGAAGATTTTCTTAAATACAGGCCTAATCATAACTTTCTTATCTTCTTGCTGGACAGAAACAATAAAGCTCTTGTCTGCCTCTGTTTGGTGTGCATTTAAGCCTTTCATGATATGTGATGGTTTCACAACTAACTTGTTGTTGTTGTTCATTCGTTCAGTCGTCTCCGACTCTTCGTGACCTCATGGACCAGTCCACGCCAGAGCTCCCTGTCGGCCGTCACCACCCCCAGCTCCTTCAAGGTCAGTCCAGTCACTTCAAGGATGCCATCCATCCATCTTGCCCTTGGTCGGCCCCTCTTCCTTTTTCCTTCTACTTTCCCCAGCATAATTGTCTTCTCTAGGCTTTCCTGTCTCCTCATGATGTGGCCAAAGTACTTCAACTTTGTCTCTAGTATCCTTCCCTCCAGTGAGCAGTCGGGCTTTATTTCCTGGAGGATGGACTGATTGGATCTTCTCGCAGTCCAAGGCACTTTCAGCACTTTCCTCCAACACCACAGCTCAAAAGCATCAATCTTCCTTCGCTCAGCCTTCCCACAACTAACTAAGATGTCTGAAATAGAGACTAAAGAAAATGGGTGTCTTTCTATACTTTGGAGCTACCCCAACAAGAATACCTCTGTAATTCCTCCTTACCTGTTCTGTAGAGCTTCGGGAAGAGTGTTGGGTATTTGATAGTAAATAAGTCCAACCAACACAGAGAAGACAATGCCCAAAAGGAGCTGACCAATGGAAGTCTGGGGGTTCCTCAGGAGTTGCTTCACATTGCGACAACTCACAATGTATAGCTAGAAAACAATGAACATTAAATGTTGCCATCAAGTAACCTTCACCAGAACATTTGATAATTCCCTCTCAAAACAGAAGATAATATACAGTAGACTCTTAGTTAACCATAACTCAAGCAACTGGAACGCTGAAGCAACCAGCAAAAATAATACTTTATATGAAAAATTATAATATACATACAATACAGTAAAACTGTGTTACATTTAGTTTGTCCATTTCCATTTAGTTACTGTAGTTCACAGAGTTTATGGTATGGTATAGTATGGGTATAGTATATATTGCCAGATGTTCAAGCTGGGTTTAGAAAAGGCAGAGGAACAAGAGACCAGATTGCCAATATCTGCTGGATAATGGAGAAAGGCAGGGAGTTTCAGAAAAACATCTACTTCTGCTTCATTGACTATTCTAAAGCCTTTGACTGTGTGGATCATAATAAATTGTGGCAAGTTCTTGGTGGGATGGGCATCCCAAGCCACCTTGTCTCTCTCCTGAGGAATCTGTACAAGGACCAAGTAGCAACAGTCAGAACTGACCACGGAACAACAGACTGGTTCAAGATTGGGAAAGGCGTACGGCAAGGCTGCATCCTCTCACCCAACCTTTTAAACTTGTATGCAAAACACATCATGCGATGTGCGGGGCTTGATGAATGCAAAGCTGGGGTGAAAATTGCTGGAAGAAACATTAACAACCTCAGATATGCAGATGGCACCACTCTGATGGCCGAAAGCGAGGAGGAGCTGAGGAGCCTTCTAATCAAGGTGAAAGAAGAAAGTACAAAAGATGGGTTGCAGCTAAACATAAAAAAAACCAAGATTATGGCAACAAGAATGATTGACAACTGGAAAATAGAGGGAGAAAATGTGGAGGCCGTGACAGACTTTGTATTTCTAGGTGCAAAGATTACTGCAGATGCAGACTGTGGCCAGGAAATCAGAAGACGCTTACTTCTTGGGAGGAGAGCACTGTCCAGTCTCGATAAAATAGTAAAGAGTAGAGACATCAGACTGGCAACAAAGATTCGCATAGTCAAAGCCATGGTATTCCCTGTAGTCACCTACGGATGTGAGAGCTGGACCTTAGGGAAGGCTGAGCGAAGGAAGATCGATGCTTTCGAACTGTGGTGCTGGAGGAAAGTTCTGAGAGTGCCTTGGACTGCGAGAAGATCCAACCAGTCCATCCTCCAGGAAATAAAGCCCGGCTGCTCATTGGAGGGAAGGATACTAGAGACAAAGTTGAAGTGCTTTGGCCACATCATGAGGAGACAGCAAAGCCTAGAGAAGACAATTATGCTGGGGAAAGTGGAAGGCAAAAGGAAGAGGGGCCGACCAAGGGCAAGATGGATCCTTGAAGTGACTGGACTGACCTTGAAGGAGCTGGGGGTGGTGACGGCCGACAGGGAGCTCTGGCGTGGGCTGGTCCATGAGGTCACGAAGAGTCGGAGACGACTGAACGAATGAACAACAATAATAGTATGGGTATAGTATTAGTTAGGCTTATTTTTAATAGTAACTCTCAAGCAAATAGACACTATACATCCCATATAGATTACTGCAACGCGCTCTACAACTGTCAAATGGTCCAATGGACAGCAGCCAGATTGTTAACAGGAGCAGCGCTTAGGGAGCAAACAGCTCCTCTGCTGCGCTAGCTCCACTGGCTGCCAGTCTGCTACTGGGCACAATTCAAAGTGTTGGCTTTAGCCTATAAAGCCCTAAACCAGGGGTCCTCAAACTAAGGCCTGAGGGCCGGATATGGCCCTCCAACATCATAGGTAAAAGGTAGTCCCCTGACATTAAGTCCAGTCATGTCTGACTCTGGGGTGTGGTGCTCATCTCCATTTCTAAGCCAAAGAGCCAGCGTTGTCCGTAGACACCTCCAAGGTCATGTGGCCGGCATGACTGCATGGAGCGGCGTTACCTTCCCGCCAGAGCGGTACCTATTGATCTACTCACATTTGCATGTTTTCGAACTGCTAGGTTGGCAGAAGCTAGGGCTGACAGCAGAAGCTCACGTCGCTCCCCGGAATCGAACCTGTGACCTTTCGATCAACAAGCTCAGCAGCTCAGTGCTTTAATCCACTGCGCCACCGGGGGCTCCAACATCATACGAAGGTTTAATTTCCTATCTCTCTATGAGTTCACCCTCACAATTAGTTCTCCCCCCCCCCCCCTTATCTCACCCAGAGTTTTTAAATCATTTTATGGACATGCGGCCCGCCCTTTGTCTTTCTGTCATTACGTTTAGTTCCTATGTTTTGTGTATATTGCTTTATATGCTTTGATGTTTTATATTTTAATGTTATGTTGTTTATTTGATTGCAATTTGTATTGTTATATTGTAATTCTTGTTCGGGCTTGGCCCCATGTAAGCCACTCCGAGTACCCTTTGGGGAGATGGTGGCGGGGTACAAATAAAGTTGTTTATTGTTATTATTATTATTATTATTATTATTATTATTATTATTTACCCGGCCCTCGCTCAGGGTCTGCCACAGCCTGAAATGAATTAAAGCACACAACCGCAGCAACAATCCTATCTCATCAGCCAAAAGCAGGCCCACACTTCCCATTGAAATACTATTAAGTTTATATTTGTTAAAATTGTTTTTCATTTTAATTATTGTATTGTTTTAAAATGTTTTTGCACTACAAATATGTGCAGTGTGCATAGGAATTCATGCATGTTTTTTTCAAATTATAATCCGGCCCTACAACAGTTTGAGGGACTGTGACCTGGCCCTCTGTTTAAAAAGTTTGAGGACCCCTGCCCTAAACGGTTCTGGCCCAATTTACCTGTCCAAACACATCTCCCCTTATGAACCATCTAGGACTTTAAGATCATCTGGGGAGGTCCTGCTCTCGATCCCGCCTCTATCACAAGTACGTTTGGCGGGGATAAGAGACAGAGCCTTCTCTGTGGTGGCCCCTCGGCTATGGAACACCCTCCCTAAGGAGATTAAATTGCCTCCCTCACTCTTAACGTTTCAGAGACAAGTTAAGACGTGGTTATATGAGCAAGCGTTTACAAATGCAGAGTAACTGACATAGGAAATGGAATCACTTGACAATGGAAATTGGACAACGTTTTTAACCAGGAGACGATGATGATAATGATGTTGGTTTTTATTGTTTTTATTGTGGTTTTATATTGTCTTAATGCTTAATCTGTATTTTGCTATTATGTGTACTGACTTGTTGTAAACCGCCTTGAGTTGCCGATATATAAATAAATATATTTATACTATTGACAAGCTGGAATGTGTCCAGAGGAGGGCGACTAAAATGATCAAGGGTCTGGAGAACAAGCCCTATGAGGAGCGGCTTAGGGAACTGGGCATGTTTAGCCTGAAGAAGAGAAGGCTGAGAGGAGATATGATAGCCATATATAAATATGTGAGAGGAAGCCACAGGGAGGAGGGAGCAAGCTTGTTTTCTGCTTCCTTGGAGACTAGGACGCGGAACAATGGCTTCAAACTACAAGAGAGGAGATTCCATCTGAACATTAGGAAGAACTTCCTGACTGTGAGAGCCGTTCAGCAGTGGAACTCTCTGCCCCGGAGTGTGGTGGAGGCTCCTTCTTTGGAAGCTTTTAAGCAGAGGCTGGATGGCCATCTGTCAGGGGTGATTTGAATGCAATATTCCTGCTTCTTGGCAGGGGGTTGGACTGGATGGCCCATGAGGTCTCTTCCAACTCTTTGATTCTATGATTCTATGATTCTATATATATTTGGAAATAAAGCAGCAGGGTGGTATTTCCAGCCCCTTCCTGGCGGTGAGTGAAGCTGCAAACAGGAGGCCCTGCTTCCAGTTGTCACAGCTTACTCACTGGTAGATGGGGACTGGAAAAAATCATCCTGCTGTGCCCTGATCATCAGCAGGATAGACCTGCATCACTCTGTGTGGCTCCTGGATGGAAGCATCAGGCCAGAAGATGATGCTTAGGAATGCATTTGTAACTGGAGGGGCCCTGCTCTCGGTCCCTCCGCCTGCACAAGCACAGCTGGTGGGGACTAGGGACAGGGCCTTCTCGATGGTGGCCCCTCGACTTTGGAACTCCCTGCCATTAGAGATCAGAACTGCCCCCTCCCTCATGACGTTCAGGAAACTAACAAAGACCTGGTTATGGAACGCGGCATTTGACAACTGATTTAATTCTTTGCCCACATGAAAGGAGGATGATGAATGGGATTGTGATGGTGTCGGACGATTTGGCTCTTTTAACTGGGATGATAATGTTTTAATGTGTATGGTGCTGGTATTTTAATCGTGTAATGAAGTGGCATTGTGTTGTTATTGTATATTTTTTGTATGTTAACACATGTTGTGAACCGGTCCGAATCCCTCTTTGAAGGTGAGAGGGTCGGTATATAAAACCTCGAAATAAATAAATAAATAAATAAAAATAACTAAACAGGTAATGTACCATCTTGGCCTATTTTTGAAATCTTATAAACACTGAGGTTCCCCCAACATTTTCTGGTGATACTTTATGCTGGCATATGTATAATGCTTATGCTCGTTATATAATCAAAGCAGAACTTGGGAAAGTTACTTTTAGGAAAATTGTTCTCAGATTCCTTCAGCAAGTACCATGTCAGCTTGTGCTTTCTGGGAGTTGTCATTCCAAAAAGCAACTTTTCCAAGCTCAGGATCAAAGACACCCACAGCTGGAAAAAAAGGAAAAACAATGTGTATTGTCGAAGGCTTTCATGGCTGGAATCACTAGGTTCTTGTGGGTTTTTTTGGGCTGTAGAGCCATGTTCTAGAGGCATTTCTCCTGACGTTTCGCCTGCATCTATGGCAAGCATCCTCAGAGGTTGTGAGGTCTGTTGGAAGTAGGAAAAATGGGTTTATATATCTGTGGAATGGCTGGGGTGGGGCAAGGAGCTCTTCCCTGCTGCAGTTAGGTGTGAATGTTTAGCTGATCACCTTCATCCGCAAACCAGATCAACAATTGGGTCACACTGTCTACAGAAAACCCACACACACAGATAGATATCTACATAAAAACTCCAACCATCACCCAAGTCAAAAAAGAAGCACCATTAAAGCCTTGGCAGACCGTGCAAAAAGAATCTGCGAACCCCACCTCCTCCAAGATGAACTGAACCACCTCAACTGGGCTCTCCAGGCCAATGGATACTCCACCTCAGACATCAGAAGAGCTGCAAGACCAAGAACAAGCCACGAGAGTAAAGATGAAGATCCACCCAGAGGAAAAGTGTTCCTGCCATACATCAAGGGAACCACTGACCGCATAGGGAAGCTGATGAGGGAACACAACATACAAACAATCTACAAACCCACCAAGAAAATCCAACAAATGCTACGTTCAGCAAAGGACAAGAGGGATCCTCTCACCTCTGCAGGAGTCTACCGTATATCATGCAGCTGTGGACAAGTCTACATAGGGACCACCAAACGCAGCGCCCAGACATGCATCAAGGAACATGAAAGGCACTGCAGACTACTCCAACCAGAGAAATCAGCCATAGCAGAGCACCTGATGAACCAACCTGGACACAGCATATTATTTGAGAACACAGAAATGCTGGACCACACCAACAACCACCATGTCAGACTACACAGAGAAGCCATTGAAATCCACAAGCATGTGGACAATTTCAACAGAAAGGAAGAGACCATGAAAATGAACAAAATCTGGCTACCAGTATTAAAAAACTCTAAAATTATAACAGCTAAACAACAGAGAGGAAAAAACCAGGCACAGATTAACACCTCCCAGCAACAGATTTTCCCAGGCTCAGGCAGGCCTTCAAATGCTAATGAAGGTGATCAGCTAAACATTCACACCTAACTGCAGCAGGGAAGAGCTCCTTGCCCCACCCCAGCCATTCCACAGATATATAAACCCATTTTTCCTACTTCCAACAGACCTCACAACCTCTGAGGATGCTTGCCATAGATGCAGGCAAAACGTCAGGAGAAATGCCTCTAGAACATGGCTCTACAGCCCGAAAAAACCCACAAGAACCTAGAAAAACAATGTGCTTATTTTTGAGTTTCTCCATCTATCCTTCAATTCCTATTCTTAATGTTTTCATCTTCACCTGGTGGATGAATGAGGTAACGTATTTGGGTTTGGATGGAACGACATCCAAGGAGTGGCTCTGAGATGACTGTAGGCTTTTCAGGTCCTCCTGCAGCTGTTCATAGTAGGTGGATTGGCGATAATAGTTGGAGAGCACGCTCTTGTCAAGAGAGGAGTTGCTGGAGAAATTGATGTCTTTTTTACTGCCTGAGTCAAAGAAAAGAAAGATTGGACACATCACTCCACCGTTACCCAAGATAAAAACAATTTGAATCAATTTGATCCAAGGGCTGACCCAAGACATTCTCCTGCCTTAGGATCAGGGGCGGCTCAACCCATTACGCAAAGTAAGCATTTGAAGTATGGTTGATTTTGCCCAGGGGCGCTCTTGAGGTGCTCCTGGGGGGAAATAGACCTTGACATATGCGAGTTGTAGTTACTGGGATGTATAGTTCACCTGAAAGCAAAGTGCGTAAGGGGGTATGACAGTTCAAAGATGGCCATGACAACGTCCATGATGAGGACCGCTCCGGTCGCCCTTCAACGACGTGAAAATGGCAGTGAACTCTTGGTTATCGGAGCAGCCGGCAACTATGTCAAAAAATAGAGTGAAGTATGTACTTTCTGAAAATAAATTTACTTTTTTGAAATAAACTTTCGTTGAATACTTATGTTCAAACGCACCTTACTTAAAAAATACCCCTCGTATATCAGTGATTGGTTGGGGGGGGGGGGGGGGGAAATACTGTTTGCTTACCATTGAAAATTACCTAGGGACACCTCTGCTTAGGACAAAGGTAAGATGAATGCCTTGATCTTTGCCTCTGACACCTTTATCAGCTTGTGAGTTTGTCTTATATTAATTGTTTGACTTCCTTTGCAAATATTACATTTACACATCTTGACTAATAAAGGAGCAAGGAGTGTGAGCCTGTCTCTGCAATAGCTTCCAGACCATTAAACCAATAATTTGGTTTTAAAAAGTTAATGTAATAGGTTTATTCTATCTTTATCCACTAGGTCAATCAATGTTCAATACTTACACAAATGACCAGCCACTGCCAGAAGGGACAGAGAGTTTCATCTATGCTGATGATCATGCCATTACTGCTCAAGCAGGGAGCTTTGAGACGGTAGAACAGAAGCTCTCCGAAGCTCTAGGTGCTCTTACTGCCTATTACCAACTGATACCTAATCCATCTAAAACACATGTGCTTTTCATCTCAAGAACAGACAAGCATCCCGAGCTCTGAGGATTACCTGGGAAGGAATCCCACTGGAGCATTGCAGCACACCCAAGTACCTGGGAGTCACTCTAGGACCATGCTCTGACCTACAAGAAGCACTGCCTGAACATCAAGCAAAAAGTGGGTGCCAGAAACAATATCATACGAAAGCTGACTAGCACAACCTGGGGATCACAACCAGATACAGTGAAGACATCTGCCCTTGCGCTGTGCTATTTTGCTGCTGAGTATGCATGCCCAGTGTGGAACACATCTCACCACACTAAAACAGTGGATGTGGCTCTTAATGAGACATGCCGCATTATCACGGGGTGTCTGCGCCCTACACCACTGGAGAAATTACACTGCTTAGCCGGTATTGCACCACCTGACATCCGCCGGGAAGTAGCAGCCAATAGTGAAAGGACCAAGGCAGAGACATCTTCAGCTCATCCCCTGTTTGGGTATCAGCCAGCACGTCAACTACTTAAATCAAGAAATAGTTTTCTTAGATCTACAGAGACACTCGCTGGAACACCCCAGCAAGCGAGAGTCCAAAAGTGGCAGGCTCAAACCCAGAACCTCAATCAATGGCTGATAACAAATGAGAGACTCCCTCCTGGTCACACAGAAAACTGGGCGACTTGGAAGGCACTGAACAGACTGCGTTCTGGTACCACGAGATACAGAGCAAACCTTCAGAAATGGAGCTACAAAGTGGAATCCACAACATGCGAGTGTGGAGAAGAGCAAACCACTGACCACCTGCTGACCAATGCAACCTGAGCCCTGCCACATGCACAATAGAGGGCCTCCTTGCAGCAACACCAGAAGCACTACAAGTGGCCAGATACTGGTCAAAGGACATTTAATCAACTACCAAGTTTGCAAAATCTGTGTTTTTTTATCTGTTTGTTTGTTTTGTTCTGTTAGAAATGTAATATAATGATATGGTTGCTGATGACACGATAAATAAATCCACTAGGTGGCAGCCTAATCAATGTGTCTGGAACGCCTCTTCACTAACTACATAGCCGACTCGTCTAGGCACTAAATAGCTATGTTTTAGGTCAAATGTTTTGATGGCAAAAACCTTTTCCATAAAAGGCCAGCTTGTCAAAAAATGGCAATCACAAAACTGTACTATATGAACATAGTGTATCATCATTGGAAAACAAGTCTGCATTGACTACTGGTTTGTTCCTGGGCACATATTTAAAGTGCTAATAATAATAATAATAATAATAATAATAATAATAATAACTTTATTTATACCCTGCCACCATCTCCCCATGGGGACTCGGAGCAGCTTACATGAGGCCAAGCCCAAACACCATCAGTAAAAACAACAAGAAATAAGCAAATAAACAGTACAATTAATATAACTCACAAATAGACAATAACACACAAAGATTTAAAAACCTATGGCCGGGCGAGATGTAATAGTTAAAATTTTAAAAATAAACGCTGGGCATGAGCTGAGGTAGAATGTATCTAGTAGGAGGGGTTTAAACGAAATGCAGGGAGAGCAACCCAACGGGTTCACCGCTTTGAGTCGCCTGAGGGCTGAGAAAAGCGGTATAGAAATAAAGTAAGTAAGTAAAGTAAGTAAACGGGTAATTAAAGTGCTTCTTGGGACATTTTGCAGGGGATTGTTCCTTTATTCAGGGAAGGCACAGTGGAATAGCTACGTTTTCAGGCTCCTCCTAAAGACTGCCAATGTGGGGGCCTGTCTGATATCCTTGGGAAATGAGTTCCAGAGTTGGGGGGCCACCATGGAGAAGGCTCTCTCCCTCGTCCCCACCAATCGCGCCTGCGAAGGGGGTGGGAGTGAGAGCAGGGCCTCTCCAGATGATCGAAGACATCGTGTGGGTTCGTACACAGTCATAATAACATCAATAATAATAATAATAATAATAATAATAATACTTTATTTATATCCCACCCTATCTCTCCATAGGGACTCAGGACAGTTTACACTGAATATCGGCAAACATTTTGTTGGAATTCTACATACCAGCATAACAAGCAAGAAGCAAATAGAAGATAGATTGGCCCCATAGCTTAGACCAGGGATCTTCAAACTAAGGGCCGGGGGCCAAATACGGCCCTCCAAAGTCATTTACCCGGTCCTCGCTCAGGGTCAACCTAAGTCTGAAATGACTTGAAAGCACACAACAACAACAACAAGTTTATAATTATTAAAATTGTTCTTCATTTTAATTATTGTATTGTTTTTAAGCGTTTTTTGCACTACAAATAAGGCATGTGTAACGTGCACAGGAATTCATACATGTCTTTTTAAAATTGTAATCCAGCCCTCCAACAGTTTGAGGGATTGTGACCTGGCCCTCTGTTTACAAAGTTTGAGGACCCCTGGTTTAGACTGTGGGCCAATCTACACTGTGCAATTAATGCAGTTTGGCACCCTTCTACTGCCATGACTCAATGCTATGGAGTCATGGCAGTTCTCGTTTCATAAACTCTTTAGCTTTATCTGCCAAAGAGTACTGCTGCCTCACCAAATTACAACTTTCATGATTCTACAGTATTGAGTCACAGAGGTTTAAGTAAGATCAAACGGCATTAATTCTACAGTGTAGATGCACCCAATGGAAGAAATTATGACTCGGAATCTTTGGTGGATTTATAGTGTAGACGCACTATATGTGGCAGAAACTTGCAAGACAGGTAGCACTGAGTTAGGTGGTATTGCTTACTTCATCTAGCACACATTAGTAATAACTTTTCCATCTGAGTTGACTTCTGCAAAAGACTCACCTAAGCCTTCTCTCAACTGGGACTGCACAACCTCTCCACTGATCACATCCAGAAAAAAGTCCAACGGATTGTTGAACTGCTCACAGTAGTAGCCTGAAACAGAAATACACATGAGATAGGGATTACACACTGTTGGGTTTCACTGTCATGAATGACTTTTCAATAACTTTGAAGCATAGATTCTTTTTATTGCAATTTCCAGTGTGAGAGGGTATATCAGACTACAGAAAAACATTTAGACAAAGAATGACATTGGACATACAGACATACAGATTCAATACAACTACATTGGATTTACAATTACATTGGTTAACAAACAAAGGAATTACATTTTCACTCAGCATTCACACCACATGTACACGCATTCATCCTCAGACATTTAAATATTACTATATCTCCCTCCTTGGAGAAGCACTGTTAGGCCAAACCCTGCTTTCCTGCAGCCTGCCAATGTATAGTTCCATAACTTCCATAACGCCAAAACTACAAAATGCCGAAATGCCAAAACTTCTTTCCCTAAGAACAATGCCAAGGACCAGATCTCTGTTTCCCATACAGCACAACCGGACTCCCTACACAAAATCCAAGACCCTAAAAACACACTTCTTCCTCTTTCCTTGAGAAAAGAAGCCCCAAAGTGTCCAGAATCATGCTTTCATGTATATATCTGATATGCAAAATGGATTTTCATTCACTGGACCAAATTTGGCCCAAATACCTGATTCGCCCAAATTTGAATACTGGTGGAGTTGTGGGGATTGATTTTGTCATTTGGGAGTTGTAGTTGCTGGGATTTATAGTTCATCTACAATCAAAGAGTATTCTGAAGTTCACCAACAATGGAATTGAACCAAACTCCCATGACCAAGAGGAAATACTGGGAGAGTCTGGTGGACATTGACCTTGAATTTTTGGAGTTGTAGTTCACCTACATCCAGAGAGCACTGTGGATTCAAACAATGATGGATCTGAACTAAATTTGGCACAAATACTCAATATCCCCAAATGTGAACACTGGTGGAGTTTGGGGAAAATAGACCTCAGCATTTGGGAGTTGTAGTTACTGGGATTTATAGTTCACCCACAATGAAATAGCATTCTGAACCTCACCAACGATAGAATTGGACCAAACTTCCCACACAGAACCCCCATGACCAACAGAAAATACTATGTTCTCTGATGGTCTTTGGTGACCCTTCTGACACCCCCTCGTGACACCCACAGGGGTCCCGACCTCCAGGTTGAGAAACACTGCCTTAGAAGATAGTTCAGTGAAGCTAGTTAGCTCCAAGAACCTTTCCTATCTAGAATGGATTTCCTATGTCTTTAATAAACATATTATTTTTGAACCTATGAAATTATGGATCTGCAATCTTGTTCCATCCTGTTGAATGGAAGCCAATCCTTGCTCACTACATGTACGTTTCTGCTGCTTATGAACTGTGCATCCACCACTCTGCTATATTTTTGGTGGAATCACCCCAGGAGAGGGTTGTTTTGAGCCTAACAGATCATGATTCCCAACACACACAAAGATGAAGGAGTTCACACTGGCTTCATTTCAGAGTATTTCCAGTATCACCTTGAGATCACTTGCACATATGGAGAAGCAATGTTGATGTTCAGATCTCCCTCAACCCTATTTTTAAATGAGGCAGCTTACAATTAAAAAAACCAACGAGAATTACAATAAAAACTATATCAAGAATGAATGCATCAGAAACAGTTTTAAACACACAAATAATATCTGTAATAGGAGCCTTTGGTGGTGCAATGAGTTAAATTGTTTGATGACTGACAAGTCAGAGGTTCGAATCTGGGGAGAGTGCGGATGAGCTTCCTCTGTCAGCTCCGGCTTCCCATGTGGGGAGATGAGAGAAGCCTCCCACAAGGATGGTAAAACATCAAAAAAACCAAAACTAAAACATCTGGGTGCCCTCTAGGCAATGTTCTTGCAGATGGCCAATTCTCTCACACCAGAAGCGACTTGCAGTTTCTTAAGTCGCTCCTGACACGAAAAAAAAAAATCCTGTAATTGCAAGTAAATATGTTTGCCCACTTGGATCAACACATTTATTATTACCTAATACTTCCATGAAGTATAGATGAACCAAAGGCTATTTAGTCCCACACCGGGACTGTGGCACAGCTGCATTAAGATCACTACTGACTGAAAGGTCATGAGTTCGAAGCCAGCCCGGGTCGGAGTGAGCTTCCGGCCAAAATTGTGTAGCTTGTTGTCGACCTTTGCAGCCCGAAAGACAATTGCATCTGTCAAGTAGGAAATTTAGGTACCACTTATTAACAGCTTTACAAGGCTATAAAAATCTTCAGGAAGTATGCAAAGAATGAGAAAGTACTTCATCAGTGTCACAAACCGACGGTGAAGCGACAGCTTCCCTGGTGGCCAGAAGCTGGAATGTTAAATAGCCTCTGAGTGTCTGTCTATATATGTTGTGAGTCTGTGGCATTGAATGTTTGCCATGTATATGTACATTGTAATCTGCCCTGAGTCCCCTGCGGGGTGAGAAGGGCGGAATATAAATACTGTAATTAAATAAATAAATAAATAAATAAATAATATAAATAATAGCTATTACGTTTACTTCCAAACTATCTGAAAGACTATACCTCTCTATATAAGCCTGCACAAGCATCTTGGGTCCCTTTTTGGGAAAAAGGAATGATATAAAAAGTCTGTGGGCCTTAAGTGTGATTTATTAAATCTGTATTTACGATTCTAGAGGAGAGAGGCACTGTGGGCATGCAGGAGGCTGAGAGATGTCAGGGGACAAGGCATGTTGACCCTGGAACTGGTGGTGGTGGCCCTGTATGCTGCCTGCATTCCTCCATCCAGAAAATACACTTAATTTGTACAGTCCAATCCACCCACAATTGTTTCTTGGTTGCAATTGTCTCACCCATTATCTTATTCTTGTTGATGCTGTGTACACAGACATATTGGGAACAACTCTTCACTATCCTCAAATGTTAGTTCTGCTCTCTTTCCTTACCTATGCCATTGAAATAGGTGGTGGCTTCTTCTGCTGGTCCTGCAAAGATGATTTCCCCCTTGTTCATCAAGGTCAGGTGGTCAAACAACTTGAAGATAGAGAAGCGTGGCTGATGAATAGAGAAGATGACTGTCCTTCCTTTCCTGGAAAGTCTGCAAAGCAAAGATAACAGTAGCAGCATTATGAGAGAGTAGCCCATGCTAACTTCCAGCCCTAAATGTATGTCAAAAGGAAACCACAGAACTGCTGCCCAAATGCACTTCATAGATGAACATTTTAGGAAATAGACTAAAACCCAGTAAATGATGTGCAATTAATGCAATTGCATTTTGCAGAAGGTACGTGTTGATGTGTTTTGAAAATGTATAATGTAGATTTCAAAGTGTGTATGTATGTTTAAAAATGCAATGCTATGTGCCGAGTGTAATTCCTGTGTGGAAAGGGTTAACTGAACCATGAAGGGAATCAGCATTCCTAGAGAGGTCATAAATCGTAGTGCAGAGAGCAATGGACGCACTTCACTGTGGAATGCAGGAGGTGTGGACTAATGCTGATAGCAGCATGTTCTATGTTCGCGATGTAGCTGCCAGATGGAGAGGAAGCAGTTTTATGATGTGCTTAGCTTCTAATGTAAATAGATGTACAATAAATTAGTTTATAGCCTAAAGGAGGCTGTGATCAATGTGTTTCCTTGCCTTGCTGTGCTGAGATACCACTGACAGTACTTTAGCCTATAAAGTCCTAAACGATTGCGGCCCAGCTTACCTGTTTGAATGTATCTCCTATGAACCACCAAGGAGCTTAAGATCGTCTGGGGAGGCCCTGCTCTTGATCCCACCTGCCTCACAAGTGTGATTGGCAGAGACGAAGGACAGGGCCTTTTCAGTGGTGGCCCCCGGCTATCGAACTCCCTCCTCAGGGATATTAGATTGGCCCCCTCCCTCCTGACTTTCTGAAAAAAAGTAAAGACCTGGCTCTTTCAGCAAGCTTTTATTTGTCTGTCTGTCTGTCTGTCTGTCTGTCTATCTATCTATCTATCTATCTATCTATCTATCTATCTATTTATCTATAATTCAGACTTATAAGCCACCACTCCCTTAGGGCTTGGAGCAGCTTACAAGAACAGACTAAAATCTAAAACAATTTTTAAAAACCCAGCAATATCAAAGATCAAAAGCCTGTTGAAACAAATATGTCTTACATGCCCTGCGGAACGCTGATAAGTCCCGCAAGGCACGGACTTCAGGTGGCAGAGTGTTCCAGAGTAATGGTGCCACTGCTGTAAAGGCTCTGCGCCTGGTTGCTGTTAGACGCTAGGTCTTAAAACTGGGAGCTTCCAATAAATCTTGGTCCTCAGAACGAAGGGATCTCTGGGGTTGGTAGGGGGTGAGGCGGTCCCTCAGGTACATCGGCCCCAGACCATATAAGGCCTTTGAAAATGCAATGGAATAGATTTATTTATTTACTTTATTTGTATACCGCTCTTCTCAGCCCTTGGGCGACTCAGAGCGGTTTACAACAATTTAGATATACAGGATACAAAATCATTATGCATTTAAAATACAGAAGCATCACAAGTCATTAACATCATTAACATAGGCATCAAAACATCAATACATCAATATAACAAATCCATCCGGTCTAGTCGGTGAAATCAGAATCCAAAACTCGTTGTCTGTTATTCCGTGTTCCAATAATCAGTATTTATTTAATATTTAGATAACACGGAACTATGAATGATGAATGTGGAATGGCCAGACAATGTTACTGGATAACGTTTTTAACAACATGACACCGATGATTATATGCTTGAATGGTTTTTATTTATGTTTTATATTGTAATGTTGATTGTTTTTAATGGCACTTTTATGAATGCCTGACATCGAATTGTGCCAATCTGTAACCCGCCTTGAGTCGCCATATGGCTGAGAAAGGGGGGCTATAAATATCCTAAATAATTAATTAATAAATACTTACTTTGCTCACTCTCCATCAGGAGATATCGCTGTATATAAGCTGCTTCTTAAATTGAAAACTGGCATGCATTTTCAGGATAGAAATGACTGCAAGAAACACAATGTACTAAGCTCTCTGGCTATATACACAGTAGCCTACCATACGTGTATATCTTATCTTTTTGAGAACCAAATTCTGCCTAAGTTAGTCTTCTGTTGGGATAGAGAAAAGAAAGGCCAAGCATAGAAACTCACTGGTGTAATAGCTGCATGATGGAGTTAGCTGTATTTGCATCCAATCCTGTGGTCGGCTCATCCAGAAAGATCAGGGATGGTGACGTGATCAGTTCCATGCCAATGCTGCACCGTTTCTTTTCTCCCCCTGAAACACCACGCAGGAATTCAGTCCCAATCTGAATGCCATGGAGAGAAAAGAAGTGGAGAGAGAAAGAAGATCAGGGTTGCAAAATCCACTGTGTTTCTCTGGACGTAACAGACATCTCCTTACAATGTTATTCTACTATTTTTGACCAGTAATTGAATTGTCTCATTAGGATTTGAGCTTTTACTGAGGGCATTCCTAGCTCCGCCCTTACTGCTGCTGTCAGTGTTGTTCAGGAGGGTGTGAAGCTGCTTAACTTGGAAGGTTTTGATATTGGTCAAATTGATGTGCCCCCAAATTTCAACCCCAAATGTAAGTGTTGGCATTATTTTTGTCTTAAAGACTTCCAGGGCAGATCTGATTGTGTCTGGGTATCTGTGATGGTATAGCTTATAAATGGAACCTGCCGCTTTCATTGCTCTTTGCAAACTGTGAGTAATGTGGTTAGCCCAAGCACCAGATGAAGAGAACATAATGCCTAGATATTTGAAATTATTTATTTATTTATCTCCTATATTTATAAAATTAAAACTTGTGTGCCAGGTGCGTCCGTACCTTGGGAAGTCTGACTTGGCCACGGTGGTCCACGCTTTGGTTACATCCCGTTTAGATTACTGCAACGCTCTCTACGTGGGGTTGCCTCTGAAGCTGCAGTTAGTCCAACGCTCGACAGCCAGACTACTAAAGGGTGCTGGGTACAGGGAGCACACCACTCCGCTGTTACACCAGCTCCACTGGCTGCCAATTAGCTTCTGAGCACAATTCAAAGTGCTGGTGTTAACCTATAAAGCCCTAAACGACCCCGGCCCTGTTTACCTCTCCGAACGTATTCTCCCCTATGAACCATCAAGATTATTAAGATTGTCTGGAGAGGCCCTGCTCTCTGTCCCACGTCTGGTGGGGACGAGGGACAGGGCCTTCTCAGTGGTGGCCCCTCGACTCTGGAACTCTCTCCCACCGGAGATTAGAACCGCCCCTTCTATCCTGACATTCAGGAAGCAGGTGAAGACGTGGTTATGGAGACAGGCATTCGATGAGTGAGCCAATACCCTGAGATATGGATGGAGGATGGTGAACATCAAATTTAGTGGGACGACTGACCATTGTATTTATTGAATGTAATTGCTGTTTTGCTCTTTTAATGTTTTATTGCAATATGAAGTATGATGTTTTATTGACTGTATGTATATTATGGTTGGAAACCGGTCTGAGTCCCTCAAGAGAGGTGAGAAGGACGGTATATAAAACTTTTAAATAAATAATAAATAAATAAATTATACCCTGCCCTTCTCCCCTTGAACGGGGACTCAGGGCAGCCTAACAAAAGTCTCATACGATGCTAGAATCATAAAAACAACCACAGTACAATCAAAATATTAAAAACAACAATTAAAACAATTAATTAAGACACATCTATTAAAATCAAAATCCAAAAACCAGTCCAGGTCAATTCATTCCCAGATGTTGTGTGATCTTCCACTTGCTGCTCATTGATCAAACGCTTGGTCCCATGACAGATATAGTGTCATAGATTTGAAAGGGACCCCTAAAGAAGGGCCTCCCTCTTGTCTAAAAGACAAGAGAGAGGTGGCCAATCTGATATCTCAAGGGAGGGCGTTCCATAGGAGGGGGGGGGGCACTGCTGAGAATGCCCTGTCTCTCAACTGTGTTAGCGATAGTGGTGGGATCGAGAGCAGGGCTTCTCTTTAAACTTCATGATGGTTCGTGGCAGGAGATAAGTTTGGACAGGTAGGCTGGGCCAGAACAGTTTAGGGCTTTAAAGGTTAAAACCAGCACTTTGAATTGTGCTCGGAAGCTGATCGGTAGCCAGTGGAGTTGGCGTAACAAAGGAGTTGTATGTTCCTTGTATGTTGCTCTGGTGAGCCACCTGGCTGCCAACCGTTGGACTACTTGAAGCTTCAAAGTCAACCCAACGTAGAGTGCATTACAGTAGTCTATTCTGGATGTAACAAGAGCATGGACCACCATGGCCAAATTAGACTTCTCAAGGAACGAGATGGTCTGGTTTGCCTACTCTGGAACATGCAACATATAATTGTCCTTCTTTAGGGGTCCCTTTCAAATCTATGATACTATGTCATATACACATATATGTTTGTGTGTATGTGTGAATCATATATATCCATCTATATCTATGGCTGTACGGCTCTTTGTCAGGAGGGCTTTGATTATGTTTTCTTGCCCTGGTGAAGGGAGTTGGACTGAACAGCCTTAAGGCAGCATTTCTCAACCTGGGGGGTCAGGACCCCGGGGGGGGGGTTGTGAGTGGGTGTCAAAGACCACCAAAAAACACAATATTTTCTGTTGGTCATGGGGGTTCCTGTGTGGGAAGTTTGGCCCAATTCTATCATTGGTGGGGTTCAGAATGCTCTTTGATTGTAGATGAACTACAACTCCCAAATGACAAAATCAAATTTTTTGAGTGATGGTCACTCCTTGGGTTAGTAGGTATCTTGTGGCCAAATTTGGTGGCAATTAGTCCATCAGTTTTTGAGTTATGATGTCACTCAAAATGAACAGAGCATTTTATATACAGTACTAGCTGTCCCCTGTCACGCGTTGCTGTGGCCCAGTCTGTTGATCTGGAAAATAAAGTAATGAGAAAGTGTTGGTTTCTAATACAGTATATGTAATTTATTTATGCTTGTGGGTAAACAGTATTTCTTGCTATTTCTTTGTCAGTGTTGATGTGGAGAGTGTCTGATTTGCCCACCCTGTAACATGTAAAATATCATTGTCCTTCTTTAAGGGTCCCTTTCAAATCTATGATACTATATCTCTCTGTGTGTGAATCATATCTCTATCTATCTATCTATCTATCTATCTATCTATCTATCTATCTATCTATGGCTGGATGGCTCTTTGTCAGGAGGACTTTGATTACGTTTTCTTGTCCTGATGAAGGGAGTTGGATTGGATGGCCTTAAGTATTTTCTGTTGGTCATGGGGGTTCAGTGTGGGAAGTTTGCCCCAATTCTGACTTTCGTGGGGTTCAGAACACTCTTTGATTGTAGGTGAACTGTGAATCCCAGTGACTACAACTCCCAAATATCAAGGTCTATTTTCCCCAAACTCCACCAGTGTACATATTTGGGCGTATTGAGTGCTTGTGCCAAGTTTGGTCCAGATCCGTCATTGTTTGATTCCCCAATGCTCTCTGGATGTAGGTGAAGTACAACTTCAAAACCCAAGGTCAATGCCCACCAAACCCTTCTAGTGTTTTCTGTTGGTCAGGGGGAGTCCTGTGTGCCAAGTTTGGTTCAATCCATCATTGGTGGAATTCAGAATGCTCTCTAATTATAGGTAAACTATAAATCCCAGCAACTACAACTCCCAAATGACAAAATCATAAATTTTTGAGTGATGGTCACTCCTTGTGTAGTTACACATTTTGTTGCCAAATTTGGTGTGATTTCGTTCATTGGTTCTTTTGTTTTTAAGGTACTCATTATGCACAGATCATAGATAGATAGATAGATAGATAGATAGATAGATAGATATGGAGAGAGAGGGCAAATAGCAAGATTTGCTTTCTACAGTTTTCTTGCTTTTGAGGAGGGGAAAACATTTTCAAATCATTGATGTCTGAATCTTGAATACAGAATCCATGGATAAAGAGGGCTGACTGTATTTCTCTCCCTTTGTTTTTGACAGGAACTTTACACAACTTACACATTTATTTGTATATCTGTTGGAAATACTTTAAAACTCTGAATATAAAAGAAAGAAAAATCAACAGATTTGTCCATTTCTGCCCTGTTTACTATTTGTGAAAACTAGGCACATCATTACTTACCTTGGTGTCGGCACAATCTTGTAGTCCCAGCTCTTGTATCACGGCATCCACCTTGAACTTCTTTTCTTCATTGCTACTCCTGTTGATTGGGAGACGCAGATTGGCAGAGAACTGAAGATTCTCACGGACGCTGAGTGTTCCTGTCAGAATATCCTCCTTCAGATCATGAAAATTTAAATGATTAAGAAGTAAAAAGGTACCCGGGAGAGACACACTGGACAATAATATCAGTTGACACCATCCTAAGAAAGTGTAAAAAAAGTATAATACTAGCTTGCTGAACTTTGGATAGGATTACAGTACAGCCTCCATATCTTTGGAGGATATCATATGTTCCTCGACTTATTGAGGAAATGCAAAACTGTGAATAATAGCAAACTCCATTGAAATGAATTGCTCCCTGAGGAAGTGGACCATAGAATTGCACCAGAGGGACCTAGGCATTGCTAGGTACTCCATCACAACTCTGTACCCAGCATCTGGTGGAACCATATCATGGAAGGCATAGAAAATGTCTAGAGAAAAATATTTTTGTAGACATTAGCAAGTGAAGCTGTGGGTACTGGCCTTGCAGATACAAGCATCGTACTATCTATATCTGATACTTTAAGTTTCATACGTATTACAAAGATGTCACATTGCAATTCAAAGTGCTGGTGTTGACCTATAAATCCCTAAACGACTCCGGCCCAGTTTACCTGTCCGAACGGATTCTCCCCTATGAACCATCAAGGTTGTTAAGATCTTCTAGAGGGGCCCTGCTCTCGGTCCCACCACCCTCGCAAGCGCGTCTGGTAGGGACGAGGAACAGGGCCTTCTCGGCGGTGGCCCCTCGGCTCTGGAACTCTCTCCCACTGGAGATTAGAACTGCCCCTTCTCTCCTGACTTTTAGAAAGCTGGTGAAATCTTGGCTTTGGAATTTAGCATTTGATGAGTGAGTCAATAACTCTTGACCACACGGACAAATGGTGATGAATTGTGATTTCATTCTGACGACTTGGCCTTATGTATTTATATGTTTGTATTTTCATGTATTTTATGGATTAGTGTATTATGAGGTGTGATGTTTTTATACTATTGTTTATGAATCTCTTGTTGTGAACCGGCCTGAGTCCCTCTTCGGAGGTCGAGAAGACCAGGTTATAAAAGCTCTAAATAAATAATTAAATAATTAAATAATTAAATAAATTTATCAGGCTCCAAGGCAGATAGCAGAAAGATGGTGACTACACATATGACCATGAGTATAATGATATGTTCTATGTCCTTAAAAATACAGATATTTTGAAAAGATTTATACAGCAGGAAGGACTAATGTCAATTATAGGACCCATACGCTTCACCACTGGCTATGCTGACTATGGCTGATGGAAGCTATAATCCAGTCATTCCTGAAGGGCTACATTTCCACCAGTTCTGGTATGGAGTCTTGTCAAACAGCACAACCCCAGTATTCATGGGGAATATGTTCCAGAAACCCCCTGTGCATCCCTCAAATGGTAAGCTAGAAGTATTCTATAGGATCATAAACATTTCTGGAGGGACATATTTGTAAAATACGAGGGTTGAATGAAAAGTAATGCCTCCAACTTCGTTACTTGGGTTTGGATGGGAATATTGTAATAAATCAAATGCAGAAATAATCCTTAGAATGTGCTCTTTAACTTCCACTATTCACTTTTCCACATAATCACCAGACAATTGGATACATTTCTGCCAATGATGAACAAGTTTTCTGAAGCTGTCACAGAAGAAGTTGACACTCTGTTTCCGCAACCAGCATCTCACAGTTCTCTCAACGTCTTCATCAGAAGCATAATGATGTCTCCACAGATCTTTCATTATCGGGAACAGATGGAAGTCTAAATCTGGACTGTATGGAGGATGTCGTATGGTGGTGAGATCCAGTCTCTGAAATTTCAAGTTTGTGCGCTTTCATTCCAGGCGTCAGCATCCTGGGTACCCATCGTGCACAGATCTTCCGATAGCTAAGCAAAGCAATAATGTGACCCACACGTTCTAGTGAAATGCCGATTATGCTTGAAATTTCTCTCTGAGTGATACGACGATCGTCCTGAATCCATCTGTCAACCTTTTGCTTGTGGAACTCGGTGGTTGCTGTCACAGGACGTCCAACTCTTGTTTGTCACGCAAGTCAGATGTTCCCACCTAAACATCTTTAAACTTACTTGCCCAATGACGCACAGTACTCACATAAACACAATCACCATAAACAGCTTGCATTCTGATGAATCTGATTGGGGGTGACACCTTCTGCTGTCAAGAATTCAATGACTGCATGTTGCTTATGTCAGCACAGGGTTCCATACTTCACACTTTAACAACACAATCATTCAATGCTAAGGCTTCCCACCGAAATGGAACTGTAGAGGAGAGTCTACTGAACAAGCCAATACCTGCTGCATACCAGTACTGCCATCTGTTGATGAGTTACAAAGGTGGAGGCATTACTTTTCATTCAACGCAATTGGGAAGGTGAAGCAAAGATTCACTATCCACTTAAGGCCCTTCCATACAACCATATAATCTAGAATATCAGGCAGATAATCCACAATATCTGCTTTGAACTGGGTTATCTGAGTCCACACTGCCATATAATCCAATTCCATCTGAATTTTATGCAGCTGTGTGGAAGGGGCCTAAGGCTCATGGATTATCAAATGAATACCCAAAAAGTGGTCTGAAATGAATTTACCTGTACTACATAGGCAGAGCACTTATGAAAGTTAGCATCTACCAACTTCCCATCCATAAAGATTTGTCCACTTTTAAGCCCTTTGGGGTCTTTCCATCCTGCTAGGATATCAAGGAGCCTAAAGAGAATACAACAACACCACCACAGGTAAATGTCCATTCCTAAAACTACACATTGATATGCAGTCCCACAATAAGTCTAGATTTTTCAGAAGTCTGAGCCATCTTCTGAGAATGAATTTATCATCACAGCATCTTGAATGAAGGATTACCGTTCTTCAATCAGGTGAATGGTCTCTGAGTGAGAGATGGCTAGTTCATAGAATCATAGAGTTGAAAGAGACATAATGGGCTATCCAGTCCAATCCCCTGCCAAGAAGCAGGCAGGAATACTGCATTCAAAGCACCCCTGACAGATGGCCATCCAGCCTCTGTTTAAAAGCTTCCCAAGAAGGAGCCTCCACCACACTCCGGGGCAGAGAGTCCCACTGCTGAACGGCTCTCACAGTCAGGAAGTTCTTCCTCATGTTTTGATGGAATTTCCTTTCTTGTGGTTTGAAGCCATTGTTCCATTGCGCCCTAGTCTCCAGGGAAGCAGAAAACAAGCTTGCTCCCTCCTCCCTGTGGCTTCCTCTCACATATTTATACATGGCTATCATGTCTCCTCTCAGCCTTCTCCAGGCTAAACATGCCCAGCTCCTTAAGCCACTCCTCATAGGGCTTGTTCTCCAGACCCTTGATCATTTTAGTCGCCCTCCTCTGGACACATTCCAGCTTGTCAATATCTCTCTTCAATTGTGGTGCCCAGAATTGGACACAATATTCCAGGTGTGGTCTAACCAAGGCAGAATAGAGAATGGGTAGCATGACTTCCCTAAATCTAGACACTATGCTCCTATTGATGCAAGCCAAAATCCCATTGGCTTTTTTTGCCGCCACATGACATTGTTGGCTCATGTTTAACTTGCTGTCCACGAGGACTCCAAGATCTTTTTCACACGTACTGCTCTCGAGCCAGGCATTGTCCCCCGTTCTGTATCTTTGCATTTTGTTTTTTCTGCCTAAGTGGAGTATCTTGCATTTGTCACTGTTGAACTTCATTTTGTTAGTTTTGGCCCATCTCTCTAATCTGTCAAGATTGTTTTGCATTCTGCTCCTGTCTTCTGAAGTATTGGCTATCCCTCCCAATTTGGTGCCATCGGGAAACTCGATGAACCTGCCTTCTAGCCCTTCGTCTAAGTCATTAATAAAGATGTTGAACAGGACCGGGCCCAGGACAGAACCCTGCGGCACTCCTCTCGTCACTTCTTTCCAGGATGAAGAGGAAGCATTGGGGCGAATCACCCTCTGGGTTCGTCCATGTAACCAATTACTGATCCACCTCACTGTAGTTTTGCCTAGCCCACATTGGACTAGTTTGTTTGCCAGAAGATCATGGGGGACCTTGTTGAAGGCCTTGCTGAAATCCAGGTATGCTACATCCACGGCATTCCCCATATCTACCCAGCTTGTAACTCCAGGGAAGTTACTTCAGTGCAAGTAAAGAGTCTGCTCTGGTTTCTAAACTGAATTTTAACGATGCTACCCAAGGCATAGAATCATATTCCCTAAATAATTTCAAAAGTGTCTTTAATGTTTGGACTAGGATTTCCCCCCCTACTGGCACAGAAGCAACCAGTTGCCATTATTCTGAATTATCCTTAGAAATACCTTCTCCGAATCACCCCAAGGTCAGCAGAGTTTCTGTGATCATTTCCCCCCTGCTTTTTTTTCATTTTTAGAGACACTGCCATAAATAAATTCTGAATAAATTCAGAATATGTTTCAGAAGCTTTCACTTGTCATGAGAAAGACCCTTTACAGAAGGCAGTTTAGTTGTATATTGTGTCCAATTCTGGGCACCACAATTGAAGAGCGATATTGACAAACTGGAATGTGTCCAGAGGAGGGCAACTAAAATGATCAAGGGTTTGGAGAACAAGCCCTATGAAGAGCGGCTTAAAGAGCCGGGCATGTTTAGCCTGAAGAAGAGAAGGCTGGGAGGAGACATGATAGCCATGTATAAATACGTGAGAGGAAGTCATAGGGAGGAGGGAGTAAGCTTGCTTTCTGCTTCCCTGGAGACTAGGACGCAGAACAATGGCTTCAAACTACAAGAGAGGAGATTCCATCTGAACATGAGGAAGAACTTCCTGACTGTGAGAGCAGTTCAGCAGTGGAACTCTCTGCCCCAGAGTGTGGTGAAGGCTCCTTCTTTGGAAGCTTTTAAACAGAGGCTGGATGGCCATCTGTCAGGGGTGATTTGAATGCAATATTCCTGCTTCTTGGCAGGGGGTTGGCCCATGAGGTCTCTTCCAACTCTATGATTCTATGTATGCAGACAGAATAGATAATTTTGGCCGAGGGGAACACATGGCTCTTCATGTGTCATGACATCATCCAGGAGCACTCAAATGCTATTTTAATTTGGTTGTTAACTAATTGTAGAAAATGCTTCAGCAGCACGGCATGTAGAAACAATCTAAGGTCAGGATGCCCATGACGAAGGTTTTTGCACTTAAAGCTAAGCTGGAAATCGTGTCCGTTACGCACAAAACGTACTCTGTGTCAGTACTGTTTTACTTTAGTTATCTGATGCAGGAGATTGGTAGGGCTTTTTTCTCCTGATGTCATAGAATCATAGAATCAAAGAGTTGGAAGAGACCTCATGGGCCATCCAGTCCAACCCCCTGCCAAGAAGCAGGAATATTGCATTCAAATCACCCCTGACAGATGGCCATCCAGCCTCTGCTTAAAAGCTTCCAAAGAAGGAGCCTCCACCACACTCCGGGGCAGAGAGTTCCACTGCTGAACGGCTCTCACAGTCAGGAAGTTCTTCCTCATGTTCAGATGGAATCTCCTCTCTTGTAGTTTGAAGCCATTGTTCCGCGTCCTAGTCTCCAAGGAAGCAGAAAACAAGCTTGCTCCCTCCTCCCTGTGGCTTCCTTCTCCCTGTTGCAGGGTCCATTGCCATATTTATGCCCACAAACTATTTTCTTCCCTGGAAACTCAGGGCAGATCGGCAGCTAATATTTTGTGAACCACTACTAATTTTACCAAGGAGCCCCCAGTGGTGCAGGGTTGCTCTCCCTTCATTTCTATTAAAAACCTCCTACCAGATATATCCTACCTCTGTTCATGCCCAGAGTTTATTTTTTAAATATTAAACTATTATATTTGGCCCGGCCATAGATTTTTTAAATCCTTGTGTATTATCATGTGTCCTCTACTAGGCACAGAGCCTTCTCGATTGTGGCCCCTTATTTATGGAATGCCTTGCCAGTTGAAACCCGAACTATCCGAGACCTACTTGCTTTTCGGAAAGCCTGTAAAACCTTTCTCTTCCGACAAGCTTTCGATGGGTGAATAACTCGGGACTATGACTGTTATTGTTTTTATTGTATTTTAAAGTTAATTGTATTGTTTTAATCTACTGCTGTAAACCGCTCTGAGCCAAATTACATTTGTGTCCAGAGGAGGGCGACTAAAATGATCAAGGGTCTGGAGAACAAGCCCTATGAGGAGCGGCTTAGGGAACTGGGCATGTTTAGCCTGAAGAAGAGAAGGCTGAGAGGAGATACGATAGCCATGTATAAATATGTGAGAGGAAGCCACAGGGAGGAGGGAGCAAGCTTGTTTTCTGCTTCCTTGGAGACTAGGACGCGGAACAATGGCTTCAAACTACAAGAGAGGAGATTCCATCTGAACATTAGGAAGAACTTCCTGACTGTGAGAGCCGTTCAGCAGTGGAACTCTCTGCCCCAGAGTGTGGTGGAGGCTCCTTCTTTGGAAGCTTTTAAGCAGAGGCTGGATGGCCATTTGTCAGGGGTGATTTGAATGCAATATTCCTGCTTCTTGGCAGGGGGGTGGACTGGATGGCCCATGAGGTCTCTTCCAACTCTTTGATTCTATGATTCTATGATTCTATGAAATTGGGAGTAGCAGTATACAAGTCAAACAAATAAATAAAATAAATAAATATGTGAGTTATATTAATTGTATTGTTTTAATCTACTGCTGTAAACCGCTCCAAGCCAAATTGGGAGTAGCGGTATACAAGTCAAATAAATAAATAAAATAAATAAATATGTGAGTTATATTAATTGTATTGTTTTGGGTTTTTTTTGCTTATTGCTTTTTGTTTTATTGATGTGTTGTCAGGCTTGGCCTCATGTAAGCTGCTCTGAGTCCCCTTGGGGAGGTGTTGGCCGGGTATAAATAAAATTATTTATTTTATTATTATTTATTATTAAAGTGCTGAGCTGCTGAGCTGCTGAACTTGTTGACCGAAAGGTTGCAGGTTCGAATCTGGGAAGCGTCGTGACCTTCCGCTGTCAGCCCCAGCTTCTGCCAACCTAGCAGTTCGAAAACATGCTAATGTGAGTAGATCAATAGCTACCACTCCGGCGGGAAGGTAATGGTGCTCCATGAAGTCATGCCGGCCACATGACCTTGGAGGTGTCTACGGACAATGCCGGCTCTTTGGCTTAGAAATGGAGATGAGCACCACACCCCAGAGTCAGACACGACTGGGCTTAATGTCAGGGGAAAACCTTTACCTACCAATTCTACCTACCAGCCCATTTTGAGTAGCACTGCTCTGGGCAGAAATCTAACCTTCTCCCCAATAGAAAAAGACAACAATAAAACAGCAAATAGCTAACAATATTCTGACTGGGTTGTTGTAGGTTTTTCCGGGCTATATGGCCATGTTCTGGAGGCAATTTTTCTCCTGACGTTTCGCCTGCATCTATGGCAAGCATCCTCAGAGGTAGTGAGGTCTGTTGGAAGTAGGAAAAATGGGTTTATATATCTGTGGAATGACCAGGGTGAGACAAAGGACTTTTTTCTGCTGGGGCTAGCTGTGAATGTTTCAGCTGATCACCTTGATTAGCATTCAATGGCTTGGAAGTGCCTTGGGGGAATCTTTTGTTGAGAGTGATTTTCATTACAAGCGAAATGATCTACCTGAGGAAGCTGCATATGATCTATGATGATGGACATGAATAGTTATGTGGCTGAAAAACTGACTGATCCACCCCATCCCACATGCATGTAGGGCTGCTCCTTGAGAAGTTTTACATGAATGGGGTGGTTATCATCAGGGAATGATGAGGAACGAAAACTCTAGCAAATGAAGCATTGTGTGGTAGTGGCTTCTAGGTCATGAATGTAAGAAATAGTTGCAGTCCCCGAGACACAAACATCCTGCCACTGCCTGTGTAGAAAGAAGGAGTCCTTTCATATATCATAAATTCACAACTTTAACTGTCAAAGTTGGAACTCTGGGAGCTGCAGTTTAGGGAGCGGTACTTAGATTTTTCAGCCAGAGAGCTCTAGCGCCTGATTCAAACTACGAAGTCCAAGATGCCATACGATATAACTATGCAATTAAAGGGGAATCATAATGCTATAATTGCGTAGAATGAAAGGATTCCATATCACTTCTGGAGAGGCGTACGTAAGCACTGATGCGAAGCAAGAAAAATACCTACGAGGTTTTCCCACTTCCAGTTGGCCCCAAAACTGCATTCATCCCAGGTTTCATAATGCCACTGCGGAGAAAGAAAGAAACTGTTAGTTTAACACTAAAAATATAGTTTTCTAGAGCAGTGTTTCTCAACCTTAACACCGCAACCCCTTAATACATAACATTATTTTTATTGCTGCTTCATAACTGCAATTTTGCTACTGTTATGAATCGAAATGTAAACATCTGATCTGCAGGATGTATTTTCTTTCAATGGACCAAATTTGGTACAAATACCCGACACGGCCAAATCTGAATACTGGTTGGGTGGGAGGGGGATTGATTTTGGGAGTTATAGTTTCTGGGATTTGTAGTTCACCTGCAGTCAAAGAGGGCTCTGAACTCCACCAACGATAGAATTGAACCAAACTTGGCACACAGAACTCCCATAACCAACAGAAAATACTGGAAGGGTTTGGCGGGCATTGACCTTGAGTTTTGGAGTTGTAGTTCACCTACATCCAGTGAGCAGTGTGGACTCAAACAATGATAGATCTGGAACAATATGCCCAAATGTGAACACTGGTGGAGTTTGGGGAAAATAGACCTTGACATTTGGGAGTTGTCGTTGCTGGGATTTATAGTTCACTTACAATCAAAGAGCATTCTGAACCCTACCAACGATAGAATTAGGCCAAACTTCCCACACAGAACTCCCATGACCAACAGTAAATACTGTGTTGTTGTAGCAGCAGACAAGAGTCCTTTGTCGTCATTCCACAGATATATAAACCCTTTTTCCTAGTTCCAACAGACCTCACTACCTCTGAGGATGCTTGCCATAGATGCAGGCGAAACGTCAGGAGGGAATGCCTCTAGAACATGGCCATATAACCCGAAAAAACCTACAACAACCCAATGATTCTGGCCATGAAAGCCTTTGACAATACAGAAAATACTGTGTTTTCTGATGGTCTTTGGCAACCCCTCTGACACCGCCTCGTAACCCCCCAGGGGTCCCAACCCCTACGTTGAGAAACGCTATCTTAGAGTATTGTCGAAGGCTTCCATGGCCGGAATCCATGGGTTGTTGTAGGTTTTTCCGGGCTATATGGCCATGTTCTGGAGGCAATTTTTCTCCTGACGTTTCGCCTGCATCTATGGCAAGCATCCTCAGAGGTAATGAGGTCTGTTGGAACTAGGAAAACTAGGTTTATATATCTGTGGAATGACCAGGGTGTGACAAAGGACTTTTGTTTGCTGGGGCTAGCTGTGGATGTTTCAGCTGATCACCTTGATTTGCATTCAATGGCTTGGAAGCGCCTGGGGAGAATCTTTTGTTGAGGGTGATTTCATGTGCCTGTTCATGTGCTATCTTAGAGTGTGGGATGGAAACTGGGATTCAGATTCAAGTTCTCATTGAACCATGAAAAGCACGAAGGCCCCTTCGACACTGCCATATAAAATCCAGATTATTTGCTTTGAAGTGGATTATATGGCAGTGTTGACTCATATAATCCTCTTCAAAGCAGATAATGTGGATTATTTGCTTTGATAATCTGGAATATATGGTAGTGTAGAAGGGGCCTTAGCAACCTCGGTTAGTTCCTCTCTCTCAGGAACTAACCAAGTAGGAGAGGATTAAGTAAAGGTAAAGGTAGTCCCCTGACATTAAGTCCAGTCATGTCTGACTCTGGGGTGTGGTGCTCATCTCCATTTCTAAGACGAAGAGCCAGCGTTGTCCGTAGACACCTCCAAGGTTATGTGGCCGGCATGACTGCATGGAGCGCCGTTACCTTCCCACCGGAGCAGTACCTATTGATCTACTCATATTTGCATGTTTTCGAACTGCTAGGTTGGTAGAAGCTGGCGCTGACAGCGGAAGCTCACGCCGCTCCCCGGAATCGAACCTGTGACCTTTCGATCAACAAGCTCAGCACCTCAGTGCTTTAACCCACTGCGCCACCGGGGGCTCCAGGAGAGGATTAATTCACAGCACGCCAAACAATGGCTTCAAACTACAAGAGAGGAGATTCCATCTGAACATTAGGAAGAACTTCCTGACTGTGAAAGCCGTTCAGCAGTGGAACTCTCTGCCCCGGAGTGTGGTGGAGGCTCCTTCTTTGGAAGCTTTTAAACAGAGGCTGGATGGCCATCTGTCAGGGGTGATTTGAATGAAATATTCCTGCTTCTTGGCAGGGGGTTGGACTGGATGGCCCATGAGGTCTCTTCCAACTCTTTGATTCTATGATTCTATTTACGGCCCTTCCACACAGCCCTATATCCCAGAACATCAAGGCAGAAAATTCCACAATATCTGCTTTGAACTGGGTTACCTGAATCCACATTCAGATAATGTGGGATTTTCTGCCTTGATATTCTGGGATATAGGGCTGTGTGGAAGGGCCGTAAATGGTGTGAATTAATCCTCTCCTAGTTCTTGTGGTTTTTTTCTGGGCTATATGGCCATGTTCTAGAGGCATTTCTCCTGACGTTTCGCCTGCATCTATGGCAAGCTTCCTCAGAGGTGACCTCACCTCTGAGGAAGCTTGCCATAGATGCAGGCGAAACGTCAGGAGAAATGCCTCTAGAACATGGCCATATAGCCCGAAAAAACCCACAGGAACTGAGTGATTCCGGCCATGAAAGCCTTCGACAATACATTAATCCTCTCCTACTTGGTTAGTTCCTGAGAGAGAGGAACTAACCAAGGTTGCTAAGGCCCCTTCTACACTACCATATATTCCAGATCATCAAAGCAAATAATCCACATTATCTGCTTTGAAGTGGATTATATGAGTGTGTGGAAGTACCCTTAGTTACAAGTAAAGTGACACTGTAACCTGAAAATATAGTTTATTTACCTGACATCCCTGAGAACTTCTTTTTCTTCTCTTCCTTTGAAAGGAAATGTCCAAGGCGTGATGACGGAGTAACTAATGTTCCTGAAAGCCAGTGTTGGGCCATGGATGTTCAGCTGGGTAACAACATCTTGAACATTTGTGAGCTCCATTCCCAATAGTCACTTTGGATCGGAGGGAGAACATGCAATCACTTCCCGGTTTAATTTGCTACCTGAAAGAGAGAGAAAAGGCAGAGAGATGGGGGAAAAAACGGACACTTTGCATGATTTCCTCGTGCCTGGTGCTTCCTTGCTTTCGGGCAGCTCCTTCCCTGTTGCTATCAATCCCACAATCAGCATTTTATCTGTGACATTTGCGGAAGAGCCATAATCCAGGCAAAGTCCTGCTTGAACACGACTTGTGCAAGCAGAGTTTTATGAATGCTGATAAAGCACCTTGGGTGCCCTTTGCAAAAATGATGAGCCAAGGGCAAGTTTGCTAAAAATAAACAAACATAGAATTAGTTTCTAGGAGAGGAAGAGCATTTGCAGCATACAATGAATGTGGGACATCGACCTCTGGACTCCAAGGATTGACCAGAGTTCGGCATTCTAGGAAAGTTGGAGCTATTTACTTTTTTGGTTCCCAACAGTGTTTTACATTCACAAACATTACCTGCATTCTGTATGAGTTGAACTTTGAATCTACAGAAATAAAAATACAATGTTCGTTTGTGGGATTAACAGAACTCAAAAACCACTGAACAAATTGCCACCAAATTTGGACACATCCCCAAGGAGTGACCATCACTAAAAAAATGGATTAGATTATTTGGGAGTTGTAGTAGAATCATTGTTGTTCATTCGTTCAGTCGTCTCCGACTCTTCGTGACCTCATGGACCAGCCCACGCCAGAGCTCCCTGTCGGCCGTCACCACTCCCAGCTCCTTCAAGGTCAGTCCAGTCACTTCAAGGATGCCATCCATCCATCTTACCCTTGGTCGGCCCCTCTTCCTTTTGCCTTCCACTTTCCCCAGAATAATTGTCTTCACTAGGCTTTGCTGTCTCCTCATGATGTGGCCAAAGTACTTCAACTTTGTCTCTAGTATCCTTCCCTCCAATGGAGGATGGACTGGTTGGATCTTCTCGCAGTCCAAGGCACTCTCAGCACTTTCCTCCAACACCACAGCTCAAAAGCGTCTATCTTCCTTCGCTCAGCCTTCCCTAAGGTCCAGCTCTCACATCCGTAGGTTACTACAGGGAATACCATGGCTTTG